>NC_089855.1:7784718-7977218 GCF_036373705.1 Amia ocellicauda
AAATATTGTAGTAAACTGTGTCTTTTAGGGGCTGTTGTGTTGAAATGTGTCTCGCTCTATTACTTGTTTTTACTGAATCGGTGAATTCATTGACAGAAGATAAAACACTGCAATATATTTAACACCCTCCATGTGCAATTACAGTGAATGTTTGTCAATTCCTTCAACTACAATTAGGTCCCTCTGTGTGTTTAAACCAGAGTGGCGGTCAAATGATGCGCGAACGGTTCGGAGTGGTTGTGGTCTGTTTGGACGTGGCGAGGAACTGATTTTGATTTTGAAGGATTCTCTGATGCGATGGCCTAGTGGCCTAAAGGCGCAGATTCCCCTCGATGCACAGTAAGAACGTGTCTTCCGGTTTCTTCCAAGCAGGAGCCAACGCACAGATGAGAAACAGTTTGGCTCCATGGATTCATGCTGGAGGGTTAATGATTTTGGGTGTACAGATTAATTGTTCAGCGGGATATTTTTGTGGGACGAAGTGAGTCCCCCCCCCGTCTCCTCTCTGAAAGTCACAGACGAGTAAGACCTTAAAGTCTAGGTGTGGATTGAACTCAAATTCGCAGAGGGATTTTGCCACCTTAAAGAACATAAGAACATAAGAAAGTGTCCAACCGAGAGGAGGCCATTCGCCCCATCGTGCTCGTTTGGTGTCCATTCATAACTAAGTGATCAAGGATCCTATCCAGTCTGTTTTTGAATGTTCCCAAATTGTCTCTTCAGCCACATCGCTGGGGAGTTTGTTCAGATTGTGACGCCTCTCTGTGTGAAGAAGTGTCTCCTGTTTTCTGTCTTGAATGCCTTGAAGCCCAATTTCCATTTGTGTCCCCGGGTGCGTGTGTCCCTGCTGATCTGGAAAAGCTCCTCTGGTTTGATGTGGTCGATGCCTTTCATGATTTTGAAGACTTGGATCAAGTCCCCATGTAGTCTCCTCTGTTCCAGGGTGAAAAGGTTCAGTTCCTCAGTCTCTCAGTAGGACTTTCCCTTCAGACCTGGAATAAGTCTGGTTGCTCCTCTGAACTGCCTTAAAGGATCGCCCTCAATAGGTGATGAGAAAAGTAGCATCACGCCTGCCGAAGACCATGTCCACCAGCAACAGACGAAAGGCCATGCGCTCCACAGAGGGCTCTGCGTTTGCCAAAGGTTAATCGCATTTGCATTCGCAGTCTCTTCCAGCCACGTCTCTGCTATTGAGTTAGAATCCAATTAAAACGTGGAGTTCTGAAGAGGCAGATTAAAAACTGAGCACTTGGAGGATCTGCTTCACTAATTTATCAGCTCACTGCCTGCAATTAGGAACGGGCTGCCAGCAATTTGTGCTCCTCCGAGGCAAATATCAGAGTGGTGTGTTATTCCACTCATATCTATTCATTCTTTATATTTATGGGTACATTTTTTTTTACTATGCATTACACAACCTGAATATATATTGAAAGAATGAAGTGAAATTTCTGCTGTCTCTTCCTCTTTCTGTTCTCCATTAGTAGATGTGTCTGTGATTTGGTATATTTGGTACACTAGTGCCCTCCCTGAGACACTGGATTTCACCGAATGCTACAGAGCTGAGGGGGTGACGTTCAGTCCACTGGGTTGAGAGGATACCGAGAGAAAGACACAGCAGAGCCAACAGCAAACTCTCCTCCCGTCGAATGGAAACAAAGGCATTTCACTGCGAAGAAAAGAAAACTGACGGTTATTTGTATAAATGAAAGCCAGATTACAACAGCGACGGTATATGAAGTCATGCCCGAGGAAACGCAGGGCCAGATAGACCCACAGCCACTGCTCCTTTCAGAGCCGCTGAACACAACCCCGACCCCCACGTGCTTTGGCTCAGTCCCCAGTCCTGAAGATTGCGATGTGCAAGATATCGTCTCAGTGCCAAGACAGACCCACACGCTTGGCACGGCTTCCCCATTCCCACTCCGGGTGTTGAAAGACTTTCTTTCTTTCAGATTACATAAAAGAGGGAGTCTTTCTTTTCATCATGCAGGCTACCTTTGTTGTTTTGGTTTTTTACCGTATGCTTCCCCCATGTTTTTTCTTTACATAATCCTTAAAAACAACAACAGCAAAATCCTGCTGAGTCACAGATAAACTAGTGCCCTGTTCAGTGGAGGGAAAAAAAACAAAGTATATTTTTGTTTTGCCAACCGGTGAAACATTTTCATGCCTAGTCTTTTCACTGAGTTGTTACACAATGGTACACAATCTATACTATACATGCACAGGCGTAGGTTTATGGGGGGATGGCGTCCCCCCAATGCTGAGAGAACGTTACATTGTACCCTACAGCAAGTAATACGGAGGTGTTTTATTAGGGATGTCAGTCAAACTGTCCAGAAGACACTTCAAGAAAGATATCGCTGCTCTAGAGGCAGTTCAGAGGAGCAACCAGACTTATTCCAGGTCTGAAGGGAATGTCCTACTGAGAGACTGAGGAACTGAACCTTTTCACCCTGGAACAGAGGAGACTACGTGGGGACTTGATCCAAGTCTTCAAAATCATGAAAGACATCGACCGCTTCAAACCAGAGGAGCTTTTCCAGATCAGCAGGGACACACGCACCCGGGGACACAAATGGAAATTGGGCTTCAAGGCATTCAAGACAGAAAACAGGAGACACTTCTTCACACAGAGAGGCGTCACAATCTGAACAAACTCCCCAGCGATGTGGCTGAAGAGACAATTTGGGAACATTCAAAAACAGACTGGATAGGATCCTTGATCACTCAGTTATTAATGGACACCAAACGAGCACGATGGGGCGAATGGGCTCCTCTCGGTTGGACACTTTCTTATGTTTTTATGTTTATTTTTTTAATCAGGACAACTTATAAACCTTCAGGGAAAACCTGTTCTGTTCTGTTCCCACTCAGGTTTGAGACAGGATTGACTCCGTTATTAATGAGCTCAGTGCGTAGGACAGGTGATCCCCGGGGGGCTGTGGTTTAGCATCTGCTCCAACAACCTGGAAACAAACCGTGTTGGGATTTCACATCTTCCCTCTGTACTGCGCCGGCCATCTCTCTCACTCTGGAACAGTGTCAGTCGAGGTAATTGCGCATAATTGGATTCCACGCACGCACCGCAGCGACCTCGATATGAAACCGCTGTGTTCACACACAGGCGCTCGATCAGGATTAGAGGGTCACCGCTTTTGTTGTCTTTAATATAATTTCCATGTGTTGGAGCCTCAACAGACGGGGAGAGGATTTTCTGTAAGGAGTGTGGCGGCCGATGATTCACTCAGCGTGTCGGATGATGTTCTGTGGCCACCGATAAAAGAAACCATGTCTTTCGCAGAAGAGCTTTTAGGCTTAAAGGCTGTTGGTCGACAAGTTGTGTCTCTTTGTGCGGCAGTCAAAAGTATCCGCTCTTAAGCCTGGGGGGCAGAGGTCTCAGCCAGCCTCCACTCCTGCAGTAAAACTCTGTGGTGCTTGCTGTCTCTCTGAGTGTTAATCAATTTTAACAAATTACCGCGCGTCTTTGATCAAGCTTCTGATTTCCTTCTCTCTTTCAGACCCCGTCTCCAGGAATGACAATATTTGATATTAACATAATTATTCCATTCTTTTCTCCGCAGTTAAGTGCAAAATGATTATTAATTGAACGCATTTACAGTATACAATTGGATGCCACCACATAAGAAGCTGAACTTTTTTTTGTATTGAAATGAGGGGGGGAAAACATAATGCAAGCAAAATAAATAAAAAAAGAAAAGAAACCAGATGAAGACAAGCAATTGTAGCAACATTTGCCTAATCCCAGCAAACCCATCATTGTGTGCCGTATTTTACTGAAATCTCCAGCTTGCAAAGCAAATCTTCCCTACTGTAGCTTTTGTACTTAAAAGACAGTCTTGTCTGGTAAGCCCTAATCCCCCTGATCCCGCTGCGCAGCCCCTTTCCTCACTTGTGTCAACCTGTCTGACTGTGACATCAGAACAGAGAGGAGACGACGAAGGAGAGCTGGCCCAGTCTACCCCTCAAACCTCAAACCTTCCCCACAGGATCCCAGGGAGTTGGGTTCAAGAGCAGGGCTGGGGGGGTTGTGCCTGGCACCCACCACTCTTTGTGTAGTGCTGTGATTACCATCTTCAGTCCTTCATCTCCAACACCTGTGGCCTGAAACTCTCGCTCTAGTGCCGAGCTCCAGGTCCCTCTGTGGACTGCTTAAATATAAAGTACTCGATCTTTAAATCTGTTTTCCTTTACTTTGAGTGTCTCTGTTGTCACGCTGTGTGAAGCAGACCTTGGTGTTGGACGGGCGGACCTGCGAACCAGTCTAAACGCCTTCTATATCGAGGTGAAATAACAAGTCACAGATCCACCCATTTCTCAGAGTGGTAACTCACTGAAAACCCCCCCATTCCTCTGAACAGCCGCTCTGGAGCTCGGCGTCCTGGTGATGATAATAACACGAGGGGTGAATGGGAAGCCACCGGGAGGCGTCTGTTTCTTTTGCGACATTAAATAAAATAAAACATGAAACAGCCTTCCTCAGCTCGGTTCGGCAAAGTGGCCCCCCACAGTTACCAGGAGTGGAATAAAGGTTAAAGCGCTGGAGAGGAAAACCCGGCATCTCCCTTCGCCCTGAGATGAAGCTCTGCCTTTCTTTCGCACACATACCTCAGACAGGCGCCTTGGATTGTGTCCTCCGCACACCACAGACACAACTGCAGTTAATACACAGTACAGACGCATTCCCAGCCCTAACACAACAACACCACAGTAAGCCTGCTCTGCGTTTCTTCCTATAATCAGGGAAGTCTCATTCTTGTGTGCGGTTCCACTGTAACACACTTTATCTCGATACACAAAACGAGTCGCTTGCGGGTTCAGTCCAGGATTACATCCAAGTCCCATAAGGGTTGCTTATTAAATGTAAAATTAATCATGACAACAAACTGCTAGGTGATATAAGGGCTGCATTAGCATTATAACACAGCATAATTCCACAACAAAACATATGGCCTATAGAATGTTGCAATATATACATGAATAAGGGAATAAAGATTGTAAAACCAGGGACAAACCTATATTTGTAATACATACAGAAGATGATATGTGATCCTCATGCACCAGAACGAGACCTTTTTTTTTGCAAATTTGAAATATATATGGGGTACATTTCAAATCTGTATTGGTCTGTAATCCATACATGTACTTTACATGTTCAAAATATATGACAGGAATTAACCTCACCATGTATTGTGAACATATCAACAAATAAAGGGATTAAAAGTAAATCTCCTGAGAAAAACATCAGCTCCCCCAGGAAGCCACTTGTTTGTTACTGTGATCAGCTGCTATCAGTGAAGAGGCCACCTTCTCTTTGTAGGGCTGCCAGGGGCTGTAATTGCAGGTTTAGAGTATTTCAAAGTCCTGCTTTTATCTGGTCCTTCCTGCGGATGAACGCCGAGCGCTGCCAAGAGGAAGAGGGGAAGAGATACGATCGAGACTTCCCTCTGTTACCACAACTGGCCACTTCAGACCCCCATGGAAAGCCCAGAGTTATGTCCAACCTAAATAACAGACCTCCGAAGAACACCTGGTTTCTGTCAGTCTGAATCCCATTAAAAGGGAAAGAGAAAAAACACCCCAATAAAATGACATCCTGTCTGGATTCTCCGTAGCCTGACTTTAAAATTACCATTGAGATCAAAACCAGAGGCCGGGGCTGAGGAAATTGAATTTGATCGTTTTTTTCAGTGGGTTTAGACGAGACCGCCGATGCACACTGTCCGCCACTCGTATTTCAGCTTCTGTGGCCGGGCGAAGGCTGGGAAGGAGTTGGGCACCTGCTTTGCCGACCCAGGGCCTGCAGGATTGTTCGGCCTAATCAGGGCAGCTCAACGCAAACACTAAAATGTCCCAATTCGACAAAAAAGCCAAGGTTTTCAAAGCGACGCCACACTCAGCGAACAACAGAGTGCAAATTAGAAATACCATCCCATTACTTTGACTTAGTTGACTTTGATTATTCTGTCACTTATATGTCTTCATTTGTTGACAAAGTAACACGTCAACACATCGAAGTTCAGATCAGATTCTGGATCTTAATTGCTGTTTTAATATGGTGACTGTTGTGAGGACAGTGAGTCTTTCATTTTTTATGAAGGAAGCAGCAGTGGTAATTAATAACGAAGCACAGATCTCACAGCGGAGAGGCGGACAGGTTCTCAAAAATTACCCGCTGCAAGTAGCCCAAGGAATCCCCCGTCAGGAAAGCTTTCATACTCATGGGAAATTTCAAACGGTTGGTAGCCTTGTGATCTTGCACGTAAACACTCAAGTGAGAAGCATTAAAGCCATTTCTCGAGCTGCACCGAGCTCTCGGCAGCCAGATACGTGTCACACCAGATTCAGATCTTTTCTTTATCCCCTCGCCTCTTTTCTGACACATTTTCCACATCTTTGCATGAGAAAGTAATCTAAACCAACAGAAGCTTCTCGGGTGTGGGATTCCTTCACACGTCTCATATGCACCGTGAGAGTTGTGCAAGTGAAGAAGATTTCAAAGCCAAACAAATATTACCACGAGTCCACTGTTACTGGGACCCAGTTTATCTACAGTTAGTATTCAAATATTGTGTTTAATGTATTCCTTCTAGGTGGCAATCTGGGGCAAATTAACCTTTAAAGATTTGTGATCACTTCTAAGATGAAATACAAACAAGAATTGGAGGCTGTACAGTGTTTGTTTCGGGTGTGTTTCTGCAACCACGTGTATACAGTGATTATAAAAGAGAATAAAAAGGATCCAAATGTTAGCCTGTTTCCCAGAACAACAGCAGCAATGTTTTTCCAGTTCTGGACAGTGGGTCCTGTTAACAAGATGGGAAATAGGTTCCACACACAAACAGGTCAGTGTATACAAACAAACCAAAGCATTTCAAAAGGAAACTGGTGTTTGTGTGACTGTTGGACGGGGTGAATACAAATTAAAAGCCGCTGTTGTGGATCTGCTCGCCTGGTTGAGGTGCTGTTCACATGTGCTGTATCCCTGATGCCCGGCAGATGGCGCCCTCGGGTCGTGGCCACGCTTGGGTATCGCCGCCCCGGCTCCTCTGCCCTACCTGAATCAGGTTGATTTGGGCCCAATTTGAGGGCGGAGGAGTGCTTTTCTCTTAAGGAGGAGCTACAAAAAAAACCACTTCCCAAGAGAAGTCATGTTCCAAGACAGACATCAGACTCTGGTGATTCCCCCAGTGCAGCCAGCGTCTGTGGAAACCAGGTTGGAAGCCAGAAGGAGAAGAAAGAAGGAAAAAAAACACTCCAAACACTAGGATGAGTTTCCAAACTTTTTAAAGTCGGACTGCTACTTCACCCCCAAGACAGAGACCTGCGCACAGCTCTCACACCACTGGATTTACAGATCTCGCCTCCTCACCTGGGCAGGTAAGGCGTTTTGGGAGACAGGAGACAGGAGTGTCCACACCAGGTGTGTGTGTGTGTGTGGGGAGGGGGGGTGTTATAATACAAGGCAGGGGAAATGGTTACCTTGTCACCTACACTGATCATGTGCTGTGCAATCGGTCCTGTGACTGATTAGGCATGATCAAAAGGCACCGGTGAGGTTTGACACTATTGGCAGCAATTAAATGTGAATTGAAACGCACTTTGAGTGGGATGTCCGGTCCTGTGCACGTTTATTCTGCAACGGCAAACGTTATGACTATATGCACCAGAATGCAAAGATCAGAAGAACCTGCTTCTGCGATTTAAGACGCTTTGAAACATTGTCGCAAACGCACTATGACGTCATATGATTTTGCTACAAAGTTGTGTGTTAGTCCTTGCACTGGAGCCGGCGGTCCGGATCCACTCATCCTACGCTGCGGGTGTCTGTCTGTCTGTCTGTCTGCCCGTCTGTCTTCTCTGAACCGAGGGGAAAGTCCTGTTAGGAGACACTGGCAGAGAGACATGCACGTTCATGCCGCTCTTCTGATGTCTCTCCTGCCTTTGAACTCCTGCTGCTCCTGCTGCTCCTGCTGCTGCTGCTGCTGCCGGTGGTTGAAAATCAATCCGTTTTCCACCCCGATGAGCCGCCAGCTCTTGTGCTGGATTCTTTCATGTGTGTGTGAGAGAGAGAGAGAGAGAGAGAGAGAGAGAGAGAGAGAGAGAGAGAGAGACGACTTTGATAGTACTATGGTGCAATATGGTGAAATAGTATCAATGCATAGTTAAACATGGCTAAGCACGCCTAGACGTTTTGTTTGTGTGTTTGTCTGTGTATTGTTTTATTTGAAGGCAGGTCGCATGGTGGTTTGTGTCGTGCACTGCAGTTTCGCAGACAGAAAGCGTGCTAACGCTGTGATGTTGGCATACCTCGCCAGCCTTGATTTGCATTCCTCCACTGCTACAGAGGAAGGGTTTTTGGAGGCGTCAACAAATCCCGAAAGCCCCTTAAGAATACGTGCATTGTTTAAATTCACTATAAAGGTGCATTGTGCAAATCAAACGGCATTATAATGCAACGCGCCGCGAAATTACTCTCTGCACACAACAGCTAAGTGGGTTAGATTAGGAGACACACATTTAATGGGTTTGGAATTACATGCACTCACACATCCTTCAATCTGGACATGCAGCCAGGCTGGAAAACAAGTACAGTGTGTATGTTATGTGTGTGTGTGTGTGTGGGTGCATGTTTGTATAGGCTTACACAACACTGCCGAGATGTCAGCATCTCAGATTAACAGCACATTTCTAATGACCGCCTCCCTTGGACTGGCTGCCCAGTAGACGGGTTTAATATAAACTGGCCCACACAGAAATGCTCCGATTCATTTGGGGGGATATAATGTTTTCATTGCAGCAATACTTAATCAAAGCAGCATTTACTGGAGTATGTTATTGTTACTAAAAGCCTGATAGGCGCATTAGCTGGAGACATAAATCTTGACAATCATTTGCATCTTTGGTGTTTTATTTGAAGCAGACCGTGGTCTTATAAGAGGCAGAGAATGAATGATGTGTCGCTGGGAAGAAGGATGCGCTGAGAAGCGGATCACTCACAGGGACACATCCATGCCAGGCTGCAGTGTAATATAGGGCTGTCTGTACGGTTAAGGACAGGTGTGGTATTTATGTTATACTATACTATAAATATGTGTATATACGCATGTTTATAGTGTGAGAGAGCTGTCCATGTTGTGATCCCGTTTTTGATTTACTGATAGAAATAAACACACAGTTATTGCCATTGTGCGCATTTCTGTTACTCAAAATAAATGAGATTTTTTTTTTTTTTTCACCAGCAGCGAATTTAAATTGAGTTTAACTTAATCCAGTATGCGGCGTCTGTCAGTTTCAGAACGGTTTAAAACATTGGGAAGTTTGATTTGATTATTATTTGCAACAGTGTAAAATAGCGCAATTATATATAACTACACCGCTGGTGTTATAAAAGACATGGCAATAAAACAACTCAAAATCAAGAAAATGTGTTATTATAGTTTCAATTATCAACAGATGTATCGGATTCAAACAAACAAACAAACAAAACAAACAGAGAAAATGCTGTTTTGGGGTTTGGGGATTTTCTTTCTTTCTTTGAATGATACTTAATGCACAGAATGGGTCACGTTCTCCGTGGTGTAATTAAAAGGGGGGGAAAGGAAAAGAGAAAAAAAAAAGCATGACACCCAGACGCCAGGAACATTTTTTGAAGTTGCCTTTTTCTCTCTCTCGTTCAAGGGAGTGAAATGGTAATTGAGGTACAAAGAGCGAATGTGGAGACTGGAGGGGATAGAGCCTCCCTAAGTATTTACCTTGCGGAGCTTAACTTGTCAACTTTAAAAATGATCAGTAATTATAGAGGATTAGACTTCAAGACCATGCGACAGAGGCACCGCGGTGTTGAGCGGCGAGGTCGGCCTGCAGGGAGCCTGGGGGCCACATTCCCTCACACTGAAACCTCCTGGCTTCATGAGCTCCTTGCTGCTTAGCTCTTCGAGGAGAGAGTTCCTGTCTTTCTGCTATTTCGTGAGCAATCTGCCACCTTTCCCACCCTCTGGGGCCTGCGAGAGGTTCGGCCCTTGAGATCTGTGCCGAAGCAAGGATAATTTGAACGAATAAGAAATAAACAAATGGGGTTAGATGTGTTCTTCGTAGGCTGGTGAAGGTGCTTGGTGGGGAATAGCAAGTGTATATCTTGCGTATGTCTGCAGACAGAGAGAAACATACATGACACTCGGTAAAAACATAAAATAACCTTCTTGTGTGGAGATTAACTTGGAAAGATGGGTTTTGCAGATACCATACAAAGAGGAGGGGGGGCATGGACTAAGTCCTAGGAACACAAATGGCCAGGCCGTCTACACGTGCTGTGAACGGCCTTCAGCGCGGCCCCCGTGCGAATCCACACCGAGCTGTGGCCGGTTATTGAGCTCCAGCCGCTCGAGGAAGCGGCACATCTGTCTCCAGCGCAGCATCATGTGCGGACGACACCCGGTTGTGATTAAAATACCTTTTCTTCTCGAGGGGTTCCTTCTGTATTCTGTCCCATGAAACGCTCTCTCGGCTGTCAGTGAAACTCATTTCTCTCTGCTTAAGCACCGCGCCGTGGGACAAACCACAGACCGGCTCGCTGGAGCGCAGGGGTCCCGCTGCTAAGGAGCTGCTGAAAGAAAGAAAAACAGTTTCAATGGCAGGTCTTACCTTGAAAGGTGGAGAGATTATTAACAGCCAATTTGAGCTGCAGTTCAAGGTGGGAGAGGCTTTGCGAGTCTCTCATACAGTCTTTGAGTCCTCCAAGTGTTCTCCGAGAGCCGAGCACGCTAAGACCCTGCAATTAAAGCAATCAAAAGGCAGGGGTAGCTTTGCAGCGCGCTGAGTGGTACAAACAGAGGTTACTGTGCAAGGCTCTTGAGCTGCAGAGTTAGTCGAAGGCTGAGAGTTAATGAACATTGTTAACAGAGTGTCTTGATTTAAAATGTGATGCTTCAGAGATCGTCACCAGCTATCTTCACCAGACTGTGCCATTCTTCTTACGGCACCATTTCCAGAAGATAGTTACAGGAGTTTTTGTTAGTAAAGCGTACTGTACGTCAGCTCACTGCTAAGTCATGCACCTGATAATCAGGGGCTCTTGTGGTGTCCTGATTTGTTGTGTGATCGCTTATACAATATAGACCCATCCTGCTGCAAATAGAGAAGCAGTACAACCTCACTCTGATTGATAATAGGAGCCTAATGCAAGTATTGAGTCATAAGCTGAGGTCTCACAATTAGATCAATAGTCTGCTTTGTAACTTAACTATCTCTCCTGAAGGTCCTGCCAGCTTTCAAGCTACATTTATGACCACATCTGAGCCGGTGATGGTATTACACCCTATCCAACAGTGTAGTAAACATATCTGTATTGTATCTGAGCCCAGAGTTGGCTAAGCTGCCCACACCAAATATGTATTTGCTATTTAACAGTTGGGGTGGGCGGTGGGATAATTTTAGAAAATTAAGTTTGGATTTAATTCACTTCTGTGCCTCTCAGCCGTCCCCAAAATATTCTGAGCGCAGAGCTTCGTGTGGTTTCTTCACAGGGCACGGCGGCGCTTTGAGGTGGCTTGGCGAAACAAGGACATTGTTTTTCTGGTTTCTCTCAGGAATTGCGATCCATTTGGGATGATTTGAGGAGATTGTGCGGAATATACAAGATTGTATCTGCTCTCATAAATCCATAATTCAACCCTGGTGTGCGTTGGGTCCGTTCCCAATGCTGATTGATGGTTCTAGTTTTCTGCTGGTTGTTGTTTTTTAATCTGCCGCAGTCGTGACCCCCGCTATCCCAATCGCTGCAGAATAACAACACGTAGCCTGTTGTCACTGAGCGCTGAGCAAACGCAGAAAAGCTTTGAACTTTGCCTGTTTCCCCTCTGCTAAAATGTCCGCACATTTCTGGGCCGAGCCAGCGTGGAAATTATGTTGATTACAACATGGAGGACATCAAACTTTTTCCTTTCGCGGGCGCTTTGATAACTCTGTGTGTCAAATGTTGGAAGTGAAGGCTTTCTTTCTCACCTGACAGCTCAGAGGGGAGCCGAAAGGGACGGCGAGCTTGTGAGTTGGGTTATTATTTCACAAGTACTTTAGTTCTGATCAAACCGGGATGAAAAGCTTCAGGGGACGAGCGGGTTTGATGAGTGGCACTGACAGGAAACGCCTCGGCCCCGAGCTCAGAGTGGATCCCAGCGCCTGGAGATCAGGGGGTTTGACAGCAGGTTTATACCCCTGTAGAGTGAAGGTTTCATGTAGGATATGGAGCCCCAGGTGGGGATTCTGTAAGGGAATATACACCTCGCCTCCTTACATGTCAGACCTTTGTCTGTAAAGCAAAACTTCCTCCCTGCAACAGCAAGTCAAACTGAGAGCTTGGGTTTGGGCACAGGGTTGCTGGGATTGGAGATTTGATCTCACACCAGGAGGTGCCTGCGCTGTTCCAGTCCTTAAAGGTGGGGTTCCTGCAGGTTTTATGGCTGTCTTTCAATTAGCAAATGATTAACGCCTGAATGAAAGGTTGAATTGGGTTTTTCTTCAAACAATGACTTCAATAAGGCAATGGGGTGGAATAAAAACCAGAAGCCCATGGAGTCTGATGAGATATCTGGCCCACAGATAACCCTGTAGGATGGTTGGGTATCCATGGCAGTCACTCATATTTTGCATTTTCCTTGTCCGTTCATCATTCCTTCCTTCTTTTGCCTGCTTCAAGAGAGAGAGGACCAGCATGATCGCACAGGTGTTGGGGTAGAGAATCAGCAAGACGTCCAAGACGACCAGAACGATAATGTATTCTCTCACGCCCTGAACTAAATATGCCCTGACATCGGGCTCCTCAGGAAGCTGAGCTGGTGTTTCCAAAGGAAGATGGGTTACCTTCATGAACAACAACAACAAAAATTGTTAGCTGTACATCAACTCTGTTAGGAGAGTTGCATCACCTCCTGTGTGTGTTTGGTGCGAGCCTCGCAGGGTCTGTACACGTCTGCTTTTCCCAGTGCAACATGGTTGACACCTCTCACCTGATCTGGAGGATTGACAGTGAATGCTAGACGGGTGGAGACAGAAACCTGAGTTCTGTTCACATATTTCACAGATCACTAATTCAGCTGCCTTGTCATAAAGGAACAACATAACTTTCCTGTTTAATATGTTTCTTGTTTTCCCGGCTTAGTCAATTGAAGAAGCCATCTCCCAACAAGGCACAAAGTAAAAATCATTAGTTGCAAAGCCTTTTCTTCATGTTTATCCTGGTATCTGTGGCTCACGATGCCCAAGTGCAGTGAACAGGCAGGAGACGTGATGATGGACCGACTCCAATCCTCTCATATCTCAGGCGGGATACAGCAAAGCTTCAATGTCAAGAGTTGAGATTGTGCTCGTAACCCTTTAAGATAAAGCCAAATAATCTCTACGATATCTTTCTCTAAAGTAGTAATTAAAAGCAGAACCAGGAGGCAGAGGAATGGAAATGAAAGGGATCGAGCGCTCCAGCTTATTTTCGACAAGAAATGTCAGCAATTATATCTAACTGGAGTCTAATCTTCGCCGTTTGTTTGATTTAATTGTTATTCCAGTGGGAAGGAAGGGGTTTATTATTTTGATTGTCTAGATTGTAGAAATAACAATTTCAATGATAATAATTGTAATTAGTTAAGACTATATTATGGAGAGACTACTGCAACTCTTACATTAAACGTGTCATTTATCAGACCTGAAGCTGTTTGTTTCTCTCTTACAATTAGGAGAAGACAACTCTTAAAATCACTGGAATGGAGTTGATTGAATTATAAAAACTAGAAAAACTGGAATAATCATAAAGAGAAAAACATGAAAACTTAGATTTCATTGCATTCTGTACAGCAGCATGTATCGAACACAGCGCTCAGCAACCGTGATCAGATCCAAAGTGATAATATCTCTTCCCTAATCCCTCCCCCAGGAATGGATATTTCACTCTTGTTAATGATAACGATAATGATACTCTGTGTGTTTATGTGAGATTATGCGGTCGTTATAAGATTAATAACCCGAGGCAGAGAGTCTGCGGTCGGCTTTCAAAGGAGACGTGCCTCGACAGCCAGCCAGCGCCCCGGCAGAGGTGTCAGAAATCAATCCGCGCTTCAAACACCCGGGGGGGGCGCATTCCGGGCTTGGGGGGGGGCTGGAGTGGGATGAAAGCCACGGGGCGGGGGTGCGCGTTTAGGCTGATAATGAGGGGGAGGCTCCCGGGCACGATCATTTGGCAAGCCTCTTCACTTCCTGTTGGGGGGGGAGCTTTTAATTTCATTATATTTATTTATTTTTTAAATGCAGCGCTGAAGGGCCTGTGGCAGACAAACGCTCTCTGTCGGACCGGTTGTGGTTAATCTCTCGCAAGATTCAATTAATCTTATTTACCTGCAGCAGCTCGGCAGGCCTCTCTGTGGGCTGTAATTAACGGGGATCAGAACGAAGGGTTGCACAGGCCTTTGCTTTCATGGGATTAGCTGCACAAAGAGCTTGTTTTTTTAATCGTGTTTCTCACAGGAAAGACCGTTGGATTCCACGTTCGGTGGGACTTGCTTTGGGAGTCTTTAGAGGTCTGTTACTCTCTCCCTGTAACAGAGACCTTTAACAATAATTCAACTAAACTATTTTGAACTGTCCTGGCCCCTGTATCTTCTGTTTTTTTCTTCCAGTTGAACTCTCAGTTGGTTGCAATTATTGAGCTCTTAATTAAACCATTTTCTCAATTAGTTATTGTTTAGCTTTTCTTCAGTTTGAAACCGATAGTACTCGTAATGGAGAAGCCCTGACGTGATCCTGACTGTAAATGAGAGGGAAGGCCCCCGTGTTTGTCATGCATGTGTTAATTATATTATACCTGTCCAGACATGTTTATCCAGGCTTTACAAAGCCCAACGCACAACAGGTACACAACTTCACAGGGGCAGCCACCTCCCGAATAAATAAGTCACAAATTACAGGGAAGACATTGAATAAATGACCTGAATGTAATATCTCAAATGGCACTTGAAGAAGGAGCTGTAATGAAGCGAGTGGGGCACAGGGTAGAGACGTTGGCAAACCGAGGCACAAGTGGCTTTGGCGAAGTCTAGATGTTTAATCTAGTCACAGGCTAATAAACGTACTAGATAACACGTAGGTAGTTCCTGCTCATTAGCTGAAGGCATCCTCGCCTTCGTAAGCAGGTCTTCCTCCGGGAGCGATGCACACATGGCACTAGTGTAGCTTTCCGCCGCGCACACAGGCAGTGTTGTGTGTGTGATCGAAACCACAGCGAGAAGAACGGCACACACAGCCAAGAACTCCCACAGACCTGTTGTCTCATGCATACCTGCAATTATCTGTCTGTAAAAAAGGGCACAAAATAATAATTTAAGTATGTCTCAGCATCCTCAAGCAAGCCCCCCCCGTGTGATCGGGAGTCTGTGCTGTGTATGAGCACTTGGGTACCTTTTAATGCTTTGTGCACTATCTATCTAACCAAAAGCATCGGGACGACAGCCAAATACCAAAACACAGCTGCTGAGGATGAGTTGGACAGGACGTGGGCCGGCATGATCATTGCAAACCTTTTGGAAATATGTCAACGGGAGGCCGGTCTCTGACATCGCTTCCTGATTCTTTCGCACAGACAAAAAAGAAAAAAGAAAGGAAGATTTTAAGCAAAGAAGCAGGACTGTACTGTATAAACCTGAATTGTACATTCATAGTAAGTACAATCAGTCCTTTAGAAGTATGTGTCCCCCCGTTCTGTTGAAGAAAATGTTACAGGCACTTTGACATAATTGTGTTTTAATTACAGCAATTAGGATGGCAGTGGACAGGTGGTCACACTAGCAGTGAATGTACCTGTATTTACCACTGTAAATTATACGTTGTCACAGTTTGTAAAAGTTTGACCATGCAGGCACATCACATTGCTTTGCTATGGTTCTCTGTAGGTTTGGATCATGGTTCAAAATACCTTTCCATGACCTACCATTGTTTCATTGCACTTTCCTACACATTATTGTGGTTTTACCGTGGTTTACTACAGCACATTTTTATGAGGATAGTTAAAACCCTTGTATTAATCTAATTGTCTTGGCTGCCGCTGCTTCGTTGTATGATCAAACACGCTTTTAATCTGCTAATGTTAACACTAGAAGACTTTCTTTCTTTTTTCCCCTGGTGTGTTTTTGTCCTAGAACTAGTCAAGCGGATGAGCTTTTAAATAACTTCGCTGTGATCCAAGTTTGCATGCTGTAATTTGCCCCAGAGAAACGTTAGCTAACATATTTATATTGTTACCTTATATCTAGATAAAGAGATGTATGTCACACACTTCCCCTGTCAAGGGAAAAGAAATACGTTTCCAGTTTGTATGTTTATTAGTACTGTCTAATAGCCTAGCAAAGTCATTTTGTTCCTCACTTTACCACTTCTGTGACTTAAAAACGTTGACATCTTCCTGGTCAATGCATTTGATCAATCTTTCTCTAATCCCTGCACTTTTTTTCCTCACAGAAAGTCATTTTCAATCTATATTTTACTGTTCCTAATGAGGGAGACTACTGTACTAATCCCGGTGAATCCACGATTGAACAGTTTTCAGAAATGTGACCCTGGAGGCAACAGGCGTGTGCGTTATCACCGGATTCAACAGCAGCTGCCCACCCACAGCTTTGATTTCCCTCTTAATTTCCTGTAATTAATAATTGCGTTCGAGAAGAGCCCGAGGGCGGCTCCGTGTTGATTGTTTTTGTGCTACAGAGGCTGGTTTGAGCAAACGCTTCCTCTCAGCGGCGTAAAAGTCACGATCACTCTGTTAGACTCCAGGCTCGGAGAATTAGACATCTTGATAACCGCTGAAGTCTCTTTGTCGATATATAAAGTTTGGTAATGCAGCAGTGGTAGTATAGGGTTAAGAATTGCTCAACTACACAAATTAAATTGCTGCCTTGTGCCGTGGGCCAAGACTGAGTTCCAACTTTGTACATGAAGTGATGAATGGGTGAGGGATTGGTGTTTTAGTTCTTCTGATATTTTTAGGAAGAAATTAAGCCGAAAGTGCCGGTGCTGCTGGCAGTGTTGTTGCCGGGGATCGAACACAGTTTCTCAGGTCCCAGGGAACGGTGAGCGACACCTGTCTGTTTGAAGTAGGGAGGACTCTTCCCACCGTGGATGACATTGCAGTGGTCGCCACCCAGGCTGCTAATTCACTGTAGCACTATTTTGCATCCTCCTTGCCGCCCCCACAACCAATTCAGCAAAACAATATCTAACGCTCCCTGCCTTCCTCTGGGCTGAAGCCCGGCCCGTGCCGAGCGGCGGTCTCGCTCTCACATGTCAGGGGGAAGGTGCTTGTGAACAGGCCGATAGCTCAGGTACCTTTCTGACTCAATCACTGGGAATCGCTCATTTCCATCTCTCGTCCTTCTTCCAGCGCTCTGTCTCATTGGGTTTGGTTTTTTTCTTCTTCCTCAATTTATTAAACATAATGTGCAGCGTATTTTCCTACTGGAAATACAGAGGTGTAATATTTACTTACTTAAATATGCATTAATGTATGTTAGTAGTGGGATTTCTAAATCAGCTGGTAATACCATGTTAAGTCTGAATTGCCTAAATAATGCCAGATCACAATAAATACATTTTGTACATCAAACAGCCACCTGATTTACGTAGTCTGTTAATTATTTTCTTTAAATATATATGTATAATGAAAGTAATTAATGGAGACAGTAAAAAATCACACAATATTTGATTCACTACTGGCCTGTTAACAGCTTCTACAGAAAGACTATAGCTATGTTATGGTGACCAGTGATTTTGATTTGTGAAGCAAAGGGGGAGTTGGATGTTGGACTATACAGCTGGGAGGGGAGTGAGCTACAGCAGGTCAGAACTGCTCTGACTATTAAACTGGGTCGAGAGTACTACCCAAAGGGGCAGGGGATGATTAAACACACAGCGACTTGGCTTCTTTTTGCTGTTCACAGCCTTCCCTCTCTTAATATTATGTGCCAGTATGTGCTCTGGGCTGAAACTCGGTTTAACAAACTCTTGCGAAGTACGCAAAGTGTATAACTATAAGCGCAGTGCCAATATGAATTGTAACGAACCGGGGCGGCATTACAGCTTCAGAACTCTGCACCATCTTACAAAATAAAAGTAAGGACATGTTGAAGTGTAAGCCAAGATACGAGGTCTGCTGTGAATCCACCGGCCGCCGTCTCTCGGTGACGTAAACATTTCGGCAGCAACAGGTAGCTCGAGAGTCTGCATTGTGTCAGCTAGGACTTTTGGCCAGAGGAAATTAATCCGCGTATTTACAGCCGCACCGATGCGCTTCATGTTCTGTGCCAGTGGTTTCTATTAATTATATGCACTGGAAGAGACAACTCACTTTTAGGATCCAGTCCAGTTTAGTGTGGTGTATTTTCAGGATGACTTATGATTATAGATTCACAAACGCCAGCCTTTCTCAGTCAGATTTTTAGCAGCGTCTATCCTCTATCCAAAATGGCCATATTAGGGCCTTTACATATGTTGAGCCTTTGAACTGGTTTCGCTCCTTATTTATCTATCTTTCTGCTGAGAACACATTTTAAAAATACATTGCCCATTCATCTATTATTTACTTACTTTTCACTTGGTATCTTGAATTATAATTCTGTACATTTGTTCCCCCTCCAGTATTTCTTTGAAATACAAGTCTTCCAGGAGGAAAGAGTTTTCCTGTTTGTTTGGTTTAATTGTCTGTACTTAGCAACAAAAACACAAGGAGTTAAACCGTAATATTGTAATTCTTTCCCATAATGCAGAGTGCTACTGTGCATTTCCTATGTGGTTTGTTACCTTATGACTGTCAATAGGTCTGCAAACTGTTTCATAAAATGGTCTCGTTCCAATTAATGTGAAGCCATTATTTAAACTGTAATGAAAGAAATGCAAACCCACTGTTATTAAACTCCTGGGTTGGTTCCAGTAAAACCTAGTCTCCTGTAGGTAAAGGGAGACGGGAGGGGCATAGGGAGGATCTTGGAGTTACACCATATCGCCTCCCGCCACTTTCAAGGTGCTTGTTTTTAGAAACATCATTAAATCTATTATCTTCTCTTCCAAATGAATCAGAATTGGCTTCTTTCTTTTTTTAAGGATTTGGGGGGTTTCTTTTCATTGCCGTGTTTGTGATGGGGCTGGGTTTGGCAAAGCGCTTGATGCGGCACTCCACTTAAGTCACTTGTCATAACTAGTTTGAGTCGAACGGAAAGTAGTGAATGAAACTCCTGGGCTGTTGATACAGTCTTGACATTATCTGTGTGCAGTTTTAATTATCGCATTGTGAGCGGCTCCCAGGCAGTATAAATAGAGCCATGGAGCGGTTACTTGGAACTGTTGGGTGAACAATACATTAGTTGTCTTGTTAAACAGAAAATTGAGAAACACAATCATTAAAGTTTATTTTAAGTGTCATTAAAACAACTTTACAAATACCAGTGTGTAAAACTGTTGACAAGAGGTGCATTGGAAATTAAGCCCATTACTTTTGTACACTAAGACAGGAAACTCAGTAAATGTTGGTTGTGAATTGGTGAGGGCAGACATTGCCAAGGTGTCTCTTGTAATCCAGTCCACAACAACTCTTGTGTAAGAAGCATTTTGATTATGGGATGTGAGGGAGCTTTGATGGACCAAATAACTATTTAATATTGGACATCTTTTGCACTCCCCCAACATGAACTAGCTGCCAATATCTCTGCTGAAAACTGACTATAGAGACCCACGTGTGTCTGGGCACAGCTTCTTCTGTAGATGGGCACGGTCTACAACAGATTAACACAATTAGTTCAAGAGCACACGGGTATGAGATTTCTACCCTTTGATTTTGATGTATACACCCACAGTACACAAAGCCTGTTACAGTACAATGTATGCCTGTGCATGAATTTGCATGCTAGAAATTATACATAATATACAGAAATATGTATATATAGAAAATATATACCCTTCACCTTACATTTGAAACAGTCGATTCACAAATATTAATCTTTATACTAAATTATTTTAACAAATATATATTTTTTAAGAGCTTGCTAAACAAAGATTCAGCCATAAGTAAACTATAAAGATTCCCCTTAACCATTAACCCAGAGGTGATGCAAACTCAGAGGTGATGGTCAGCTTCTCTATCGATGGCCATCCAGTGCCAAAGTCTCCACACGCCTGGCCGTAGTGCAGATACTCCAGTCCGGGATGTGCATTTGTCAAAGAGTCATTACTGCCAGATCAGAAACTCTGAGTCACGGTCACAGTGATGCCTTAACCGAGATCTAATTAAGTCCCTGATGTTCTGTATAACGTCCTAATCTGTTTATCCCACAATTAATTAACTGCGCATTTGTAGCCCATTCCTGCACGTTCCATCATTCTGTTTTAGTGGAGTGACTCTGACAGAGCGATGGAGTGAGTGTTAGAGAGAGGGGAGGGGGAGAGAGAGAAAGAGAGAGAGTTTTTTTTTCTCTCCTTTGAAATATTCTCCAAAATCAAGTCCTCAGTGCAAAGCAGCAAAAACAACCACAAGCAGCAACAGAGCCAATCCACAAATTACCCACGGTGCATGGTGCAGTGCAGCACGGCAGAGTGAAAAACCCAGCGATCAATCACACAGAGTCCTCTCCACCCCGTCCCCCAGTTACCAAATGACAGATATTTTTAAACCATTAAAACAACCAACAACCCCACCACTCCTGCGATAGAAACTGATAAGAGATCGAGGCTGTCAGTGGCACACAGGACCTCCCCCACGCCTCAGACCAGCCCAGATGTGTCCAGATCACACTGCCGGCTATAATAGCTGAAATCCAGCCAGATCCTGAATCCATGAGTTACTGGACCCCCTGCCTGCCCAGCCTGGCTCTTCAAATTCTTAAGACAGCCAGCTTGGTCTGCCCCAACTCCCCAACGATCTTCCAGGTGGCCCCTATATCTGTGGCGCTGTCTGTATTGCATCCAGCCCCAGGTCTGAGAGACTCTCCGCAGCTGGAACATTCCTCCTGCAAAAGTGGGATTGTAGACACCAGAGAGAGGAGAAAGGAGAGAGGGGGTGGGAGAGAGCAACGTATCAGACTCCTTTCATGGAGGTGTGCAGGCCGCATGCCATAACGCTGGCTCGGGGACAGAGCGTTTCTCTGACACAGTACGAGCTGCCTCTCTGCATGCAGAACATAACTGGGGATCGTGTCAATACTTGCACGGCTACAACACGGGACCCGCGAGAGCAATCTTCATTAATTCACATACCTGTTTTTTTTTTTCTTCCTCCTCTTTCTTTGTCTATTTTGCCTGTCCCAGGGGTAAGACGGGAGAATGATGCAGCAGGGAGAATCCAGAAGGTCCCATTTCCTCTCGTTCCTGTTGGTGAGTTACAACTGTTGTGTTTTTAAAAGTAGAATTAACCCTTTGTATTTTTATGGTCTTTTTTTTCACTTTTGAAATAGACGGCTCCAAATGGAACACACAGATAGTTAGTTCCAGACTCTTTGTCGTCTCCACTCGGCTGCTACAAAAATGTACATTTCTGACCCACCATCAGTTCCTCGCTCATTTGAGACGTGCGTAAACTCTTTGGCACGGCTCCCAGGAGTTAATTTTCCTGCACTCTCTCTCTTAATTATACCTCTTGAGTTGTCTCTCTTCCAGGCCCAGGATTAATCTGGGTTAGCGGCGTATTAACCGCTCTTTAGTGGGAACCACAGCTGTGCACTCGCTCCGCTGCACAGAAAGCGGTCCAGGGATTTGGGTTTAAACCCCTCTAATTGAAGCCTGTAGCCAGGCCTCCATCACCGTCTCTCCTTCAGGGATAATGGCTGCAGCTCTACGACAAAGAGTTTCACAGATATGTTCACACTGTGTTCCAACTCTGTCACGAGAGACGTTGTTGACAGACGGGTTTTTATACTTCTGGTTGCTTATGATCTGACTGTAGAAAATCATCAAAAAGTCCAATGGAGGCTCGGTGATGTGCTTTTAAATGAATCACAGTTTAATTTTGTGTATTCAATTAATAATGAATTGTTTAGCATTTCAGTCTTCCAGCCTATTTTCGCTTTTCCTTTTTGATCGCAATAAATCATGGGACTATACTATTCATAAGAAGTATTTTCTCTGAAGCGTTGGGCCTTAATGCTGCTCTGCTCTTGATTTGTTTTGTTGTCGAGTGTGATATGTGTTACAGTCCGCTCTCGGACACGGGCAGCTGGCGTCCCTTAGGGGAAGCATTACTGTTGCATCGGTCAGGATAAACAAAACAGGATGAAATGAATAAATTAAAAGCCATTTAAGATGTTCATCCGCTGTCTTTTAAAACAATGCGCATGCTGCAACACAGAATTAAGTTTGCAGTCTTTTTTTTCTTCATTTAATTATTTCATTAAGCCTGTAATTATGTTTTCGATAGCTCTAGGCCAACAAGATATGAAACCTCACACCTTCAAACATTGACAAGAGGTTATTTTGTCCCTTTCACTGGTACAGGAATTATTGTTTTTTAACCACAAGTTGAAAGTATTTACCGCAAATTATCCATAATTTCGTTTCAAAGATCAAAATCAAAAAGAAATAATGAGCTATTGATTGCTATCAAGAAGTGCGCTTAGTAATTAAAATACAGACTGTCTCAGACTTACCAACATCAAATAGCATATATATATATATATATATATACATAATTATTATTTATTATCATTATTAGGTTTATTTTATTGGTAGTTAAACCTTCACGAAATGCAGGTAAGCCAACATAGACTGCTTATGTTACACAAACAGAAACGCACTCTGTGGACACTCTTAAATTAGCCTCTGGAAGACAATATGTTACAAATGAAATGTCATTTTATTTTAAAGAAAAAGACAAACAGACAAACCCTTCCAATGAGGTGTTCTGCTTTTTCTGCTCAGTCATTGACCGGTCATCTCTCCCTCTTCCTCCCTCTCTCACTCCCTCTCTCCCAGGTGTCTACGCTCCCACTCTTGCAGGCCGAGTACTCCAGCTGTGGAGAGAACGAGTTCTACAACCACACGAGTGGCAGCTGCCAGGCCTGTCCGCAGTGTCAGCCCGGCCAGGAGCCCAACCAGGTGAGGCGGCGGGCCAGTCTGCCCCGTGGTGATAGTCTGATTGTGTGATGTGTTGGTCCAGACCATTTCCGAGCTGGTGGTTTTCAATTCCTAGTGGAAGGTTGTTTTTGTATTTCTGTGTTTTCACATTTTCATTGTGTGATTCAAAGGGACAAATAAATGTGACATAAAAGCTCTTGGTCCAAGCATGACCAATCAGGTTGGAGAATAAACTCACACAGTGTCCAGGTGCTTTACGACAAAACATTTTCGCAGAGTTCCTCGTTGAGATCGGCACAGTGTTCAGCCAAGGCAGCCGTGAGATGCTAACCACCTTCTTGACACCCTTTTGCCTTCAGTCTCGTATCATAAGAGCATGAACTATTTCAATCATTTTTCAAATGAGATAAATGTTTTAGACAGCACTAGACTGGAGCATCTTTGTGAGTGTTTTAATCTCATTATTTCATAGTTGTGACTTTTTAATTCGATCTTATTGAGTTTTTAGGAAGCATCTAATAATAGGATAGGATGTGATTTTTACATTTTACACATTCATTCATTAATTCGTTCACAAAAGAGTTATTGTCACAAACAGTCAGGAATCAAAGTTTTTGGAAAGGAAATACTGACAAACATCATGCTTCCCCAGGAAGGATGTATGATACAGATTCTGTCAGACCTATTTGTCTGTTTTAATGCATCTGCAGGTACAATACCGCCATTCAAATATAACCCCGGCCTCTTCCAGTTGCCAACCAGCTGTACGAACATCCTCTCTCTTCAAACATTCTCTGTTTAATCTAAAGCGACTTAGATATCAGATTTATGACATTTAAATGCAAGTTATCAAGCAGCATTTTCTGTAATAATCTTGATATCAAACAAGGCATCCTTTTATGTCCTGTAATGTGGCGGAGGGGAGGGGGGGGGACATTTTGTTGTATTTAAAATTACTTTCAAACATCACCTTAACATCAAATGCTTCCTTATTCTTCAGTGATGAAAGGCAGTGGTAATTAAAAAGCAGACTTAGTCATAAACCAGGAGGTTTTCATCTCCCGCCCTCCGCCTCTCTTCTCCGCTAGCTGTGTCAGTGGGAGCCGTGATTAATGTTTTCTCTTCTTTGGCTGTTTTTTTTTTTTTTACTTGCCCCTTTTATCATGTTTCTGTTTTAATGTGGGATGCTGTGTACTATTACCATCAGAGGTAACCGTACCTGCGAATACTATTCCTATTATGTCAAACCACCCACTTGTGGAGAATGTCTCCCCCTACGTACCCGGATGAGGAGCAACAAGGAATATATTCACACAGACGGCTTTGTCTCTGGGGGACGCCAAGTAGGAAGACAAGGGCTTCACTGGAGCCTAAGGGATTGTTAACCGTTTAATAAAAGTACTGCTTCTACTGAGTACTACATGTAAACTAACTATTATAGAGTTCTCCAATATGTTTAAACTCAATCCTTAATTAATCTTTCTAAACCTTTAATTGCACCATTCTCTTAATTATATCTAAGAAACGCAGCACAAACTGTCTCCCTCAGAGCTGCGTTCAGCCCGTCTTTATCTTGTGGAAGTACATGTTGCTCCCCTGGGGTGGAGAATTCCCTGGATCTGACATTGCCACAAAAGGCATGTCTCTGCTTTTACTTGACCACTCCTAAACTTCAGCACTTGGTAACGTCGCTGGTATTTCCAATAAGGGATCCAATCATTCTTGAACAATGAAGATGCGAGATATAATGAAAGCCACGAGGCACAGGCACTGAAAACCAGACCGAAAAGCCTCTCCGATAAACTGTAGATCAACAGAAATCAGGTTCACGTTAGAGATCACAGACGCCGCATTTATTGGAGAGGTCATACATTGTTATAAAGCGGTTTTATGATTTGAATTAAACTAAGCAGGGGGCTCTGCAATTTAGTGCTCATCAGTAACAAACGCATGACATTCAAAATCAGTTGTGGCACTTTGTCTTATTGTTGATCCTGGAGTTTTATATCCTTTGGCTAAACGCTGTGTTTAAACTTTAAAACAGGAACATTTGATCCAGACACAGTACAGCTTTAAATTGTAAAAAATGCAAATATATATATGGAAAAATCCTCTGAATATTATTCTGTTCAGTTTAAGAGCTACAATTTATTGAAGCTTAAAACAACAGAAGAACATCCCGATTTTAATAACCCAGTCCACGATAAAAGCATCCCCTGTATCAGTCTGTTCTGTTGTCTTCATTTAAAATCTGCCTTTATGCACCTCGTGAGTTTTATTGAAGGAAACAGTGACCGAGGAAACATATCCTCACAGTTGTAGCTGGAGGACTTTGAAACAAAGAAATGAAGAGACCGCGTGGGTTATCGTCCAGACGTCTAGCTCAGCGTCTGAGTCGACCTCATTATCTGTCTTCACAGAGCAATGAATAACGCCGACTCCAGCAGCGCTCTGAAAGCTGGACTAACCCACAAAACGAGAGGGCACGGAAATGGAGAAGCCAGATGCAGGGAAACCCTTTATTGTCCAGAGAGAGCAGACAATGAAACACACTGAAACCGCAGGCCCAGTTAGGTGATGTCTTTCCGATCACTTCAGAGTATTATTTTTGTTCACCAAGATATCTGTTGAGGAGACAATACAACTGACACTTTGGTGTGATTGGCCAGTTCAAACAACTACACATCTGAATTGTACTTTCTGCATCAAAACAGTACTAATAAACACCTTGAAGGTAATTGTGTGGAGCTCAGATATGTCTGTACAGACTTTTGTAAGCAACTGTTCTTATCTAGGGATTTAAAATTAGACTTAAAAGAATCTTCAAATGCTGGTCTACCTATTTCCTGGCACAGTTTTCATTTAATACAACCTGTATGTACCACACTAGTGTTGTTTACCGAAAGAGGAATCCTAACAAGACTTGAGAAATGACAAGGGTTAAATCCAATCTGAAGCCGTGGAAAAGTAGTAATTATGGGATTACATTTACCAAGCGTTACTTTTTTTTTCCTCTGCTGAACATACTCATTAATTAAAAACATGACGAGATGGGAAACGGATTATGCGGAGCTGCAATCTGTTTTCGATCTCGGGAGTTCCAGTGGTTCTGTGATTTGTCATGTAGGGAACCGAGGAACAGATTTGGATCGATATTCAAGTGTCTTCTTTATAACACAGTGACTGATATGAACAGGAATCATAAAAAGTTATCTGGCAGAGGCTTGACGGAAGTAAAATGGCTGTTGATATGATAAACACAAACGCCGAAATGTGCCGTTAGTCACGTCACCAAGTGGCGGGTAACGAAAACGAATGGATCAAGAAAGCCTTTTCATGCTTCTCCAGTACAATGCACGGCCCTATTATTAATTAGCCAGTGCCATTATACATTATGTTTCTTGCCAAGAGTAGCTTCAGTAAATGTTTCTACATCTGGTTTACAAATAGCTCTTGAAGTCTCTTTAAGGGGACCCTGAAGACTGTGGTAGAAAACCATGTATCTCCAAACGATCAACAAGGAGACGCCGAGGGGAAAAAGAGAAGAAGAGAAATATGTTAGGATTTCTAAATGTAGGGACTGTTGTGCCATGTCCTGTACTTCATATTGAAATGTCTCGAACGCATACTCCGAACATCTGCTGTCCACATGCCGAACAGAGCCAGGGAGCACCGAGTCCAGGGCTGTGTACATTTAGAGAGAAAATCACTGGTCGCTGATCTCCGCTGATTCTTTCTTGCAGAGTTGTGGCTACGGTGTCCGGGACGAGGATTACGACTGTGTGCCGTGTCCGGCCGGGAAGTTCTCCAAGGGCAAGTACGAGATCTGCCGGCGGCACAAAGACTGCGATGCCCTGTACCGGGCCACCGTGCTGACCCCCGGCACCCTGGACAGTGACGCAGAGTGCGGGCCCTGTCTGCCAGGGTAGGCCCATCCTCTTACTCACGCCGCAGGCTTCATACATTGTTTGCATCTCTGTTTAATGTGTTACGGAACGCGCGTTACTTGAGGTGTCTGGAAAATAGGAATAGATGGTCAGGGTCTGGGTAACTAGCTGCCTATGAGAGGGAAGCCTGATTAAAACACCCTCCGCCACGGGATTAAAAAAACACAGAACTGCTTGTTTGTTGGTTTGTGTTTTTCCGTTTTAATTTTCCCAAATGTATTCTGTGGGATAAAAACAGAGAGATAGAAAATAACTGTATTTTCGTGTAGCAATGGAGGACAGTTGAACGTGCCGCGGGGGTTGGGGGGGTCTCACAAAAACTCTTACATTTATACTTAATTAGAAATTATTAAAGGACCACATAGAAGAGAGAGAGAGAAAAGGGGGCAAATCAAGCGGCGGGCCCTACAGCATGGCATGCGCTTTGTCAGGGTCTTGGCTGCAAACACTGACAGCCAATTAAGGAGCAGATGTCCGTATCGCTGACGAGAGGACCACCCTGCCGCCTGCTGCGGTGCCACCCCACCGTGGTGACATCACCGCAGGGTACGCCCATCCGCGCGGCCACAGCTGCGGTCTCCACCACATTCACTGAGCGTCCTCCCCCTCTCTCTCTCTCTCTCTCTCACACACACACACACACCTGGAGAACACACATATTTGTTTTTCTTTGCGGAAAATGTTATTTATATTCACTGCATACCAGCTGTAGCGAACAATTAACTGCACAACTTCAGGGCTATCGTTTTCTAGTCTCTCCAGCAGCAGGGTGGGGAATAACAGTTCGGAGATTTTCCTGACACTGACATGCACTATAACACAAGCTTCTAACGGTACACAAACCCCAGATTGGCAGTCACTTGTGTGAAGAGCAACCAGCAATTCATCTTTTTCACAACTGTGTAGCGGTTGAGTTGTGTGCTGAGGGCCTTGTACATCGTATCAATGCAGCCTTGCAGATCTGAGTGCATTACGCAGGGGAGTCACAGTGACAGTGTGTCCTGAGGGTGGCCCGTCTGACCTCAGTCCCATAGAGTCCTTCTGGGATGAACTGGACACGGTGTTGAGGGGAAATGGGACCGTATCCCACGAAGCACCTCTGAAAAGCCATGCACAAGCCACTTTCATCTCACAAACAGTCTGGTGAACTTTTTTTATCCAGTATTTTGGTAATATATTATTTCTTATACCTTGTGGAATATATTTGTAGGTGTGTTTAGGGTTTGCGTGGTTTGTTTGCATGGTTGCTGTTTGTTTCTGAATACATAAAATACTTACAGACTGGCATCTATGTTGCTTATTTCTGAATTATAGTAATTACTTCAGTATATCTTATTAGATTCCAGTCATTATTCCAGGACAAGTAGTAAGATTGGAGTAATAAAAACACAATTGGTACTGAGATACCAATTAAAGAAAATGGGACTGACCTCAGTTACACTGTGATTCGAGTCATTACCGCGCCAGGAGATTTTGAACAGCCGCTCTGTTTGTCATTAGAGCGCTACACGTATCTTTGGCTTTGCACTTGTGCTTGTGGTTTGGCAGTTATCGACACCCCCCTCATTACAGCCTGCCTGGTATCCCGGGGGTTGCAGTGTGCGGCAGGGGTCGGCCGCAAGGAGGGGAAGCACGAGGCTTTCGGTGTAGCATGTGCAGCGGCAGGGGTATGAGCTGGAAAACGTTCAGCGCTGCAGCCCTTATCTCATGCTCTGCTCTATAAGCAGCTGGTTTAAACTTCTACATATCTGTGTATCTATCTCTGTTGCTGCTCAGTCACGCTGACCCCTCATACCTGAATAATAAGAGCCATTCCCTATGATCTTGAATGGAGAGGTAAAGATATGCAAAAGGGTGGAAAAGCAATAAAAAAATAAAAAATTGCCTTCAGGCATCTTAAACTCCATTCCAGAGGTTTAAATAAAACATGTCACGTATCCACTTTTGAGCACCTGTAAAAACCAGGAATGAAATGATGCACTGACATCAATCAGGCTTTCAAAAGCACTCAGGGCCAGCTTCTCCACACGCCCCCTTCGAAAACGCATGCTGCAAATGTCTGCGATGGTTCAGGACGCCAAACTTCAGGCTTTGTGGGGCCCAGCGTGACTCACACGCACGTTAAGAGGGGATGATAAGTGAAACTGACATCATCATCTCGGGATGGGTATCATCGTGGTATAATGTGCCTTGTTGGGCCTCGGCTGGCCTCTCAGAGACCGGAGACCGGGCTGGTGATGTCACTGCCTCCTCTCCACACCGAGCAACAGACGAGGACAATATGGAGTCGGTATTCTTTGGTTCGGCAGCTCAACCGTGTGTTTCTGTTAAAGAAAGTAGAAAGCACAGCGACTGGGGTCACAGGTCTCTACAGCCCCAGGTCTCGGTTGTTACTTTATTTGCATACGCTTACTTTTTTCTGCTTACTCCCAGACACGGTGACTAGCACGTTTTTTTGACAAACGACTGAGAAATGCCACTGCATTTTGTGCAACAACCAAAAAAGGATGAATATATTCAAAAATTGATTATTTTGTTTCATCAAATAAATGGCACTGCGTGATAATCCGCTTCTGGAAATTTGCAGATTTATTAGCTTTTGTTTGATACCCGCTCGATTGCCAAGCCGTCAGAAGCAGCGCTGATTCCCGACAGATTTACACTCTGGCTCCGCAGTCGGTGCATATTGTCTGATTTCACTTCTTAAAATCGTGTTGATGTCATCATTAAAAAAACCTGCGATAAAACTTTTAAATTACCGCCACATATCATACGCTACTAATAATAGCAGTGAAGACATTGGTAGCATGAAAGGTAAGCTGCTAAATGATTTGCCAAGCTAAACACCCTTACTTGCTATAACTGGAAAACAAATACAATAATTTATGAGCGGGATTGTTGTGGTTGATGTCGAACCTGGAGTGTGAAGATACTGCGAGAGCAGCAGTGCTGTCGGACAGTGCATTTATTTATTCGTTTTACTTTACTGGTATGGACTTCTATTTTGTGACATTTATAAGACGGTAAATAACAGCTTTCCTCATCGGGAAACCAGAGGCCTCCTGTGTGTGAAGATGGACGGTCTGGGCGCAGTGGAAAGTCGCACTTGCTCGGGTACACAGCTTCCGGGCAGCCAACACAAATCTCCCCCTGAAGTGGGGCGTGTGCTCTCCGTGTTTGGCACCGGGCCTGTGTCATTTTTCACCACAGTTAAACGGCTCTAGCCGGGAGCCCTCGATGCGGCCGGCTTGGCTGTTACACAGACCAGAGACCTGTCCCCCCGGGCTGGGGCTGTTCCAGGGCGGAGTGGTTAGTGTGGAAGAAAATAAAATCGACCCCAAATCAAAATTGTTTGAGAACGGTCTGCAGTTGGGCTTCTGTTTTGACAAGCATCTATATAGATGAGGGCTTTCCTTTTCTTTTGGCTGTGACTGATTTATAAAAAAATATATTGATAGATATAGACACACACACACACACACACTCATCAGTCTAATCTTTACAGTCTCTTGGAAAGTGAGAGCCCTGAAACGGTGTAACAGACAGAAGGACTGTTTTCAGGTGTCTCTAGTGAGTAACCGGTTCCCAGCGGTTGATTAATTGCTCCAGTTAAAGGGCTATGCCTCGCAGCAAGGAGAAAAAGCCATGCTATGATTTTTTTTGTGCGTTTTACGATCGATCACATTAACCTTTTGCACTTGGCTGCGGTTCAGGCCTCAGTAATGTAAAAACATTCGTCTTTATCTGCAGAGCTCAATTAGAAATCCTCTCATATTCTATATTTCTCTGGGTTTTACCGCCTGGATAAAGGTCTTCCATTTACAGTTAATTATCAAAACGAATCCCAAGGCAGCCAGGAAATGTGCAATTACTTTTTGATGAGTCTGGAGTCCGTTTGGGCCACCGTTGCTCTGTGAACCCTAATCCTAAGACCTGCATCTACATTTTTATGGACCTCTTGAGGACTCGGAAATCCCTCCTTTAGAGCACTTGTTGGTTCGGCTCAGTTTGCCCCCGAGGAGCCAGTGCGAGACAATCAACTCGCAAAAGGGGAGAGATAATTGCCAATTCTGCATTTAATGAAAACTAAATTGCGAACAAAAGGAGCCCATTAATTTTATCTCTTGTTGTCTGGTTGTAAGAGGCTCTGGGGCGCTGTGAGGGTTTGTAATGAGCAGGGTGTGTGTGTGTGTGTGTGTGATTTAAATAATGCCGTGGACAGAGGTGTGCAAACTTTACAACATGAGAACATGGAATAGTAAGTGTAATTAACAAGCACTAGGCACTAGGGTTCACACGGCCTATCAGTGATCGACATCAGGTTTCTCTCGTCAATCTGAGCCGATGTCTCTCTCTGTGAGTGTGTTATAAACGCCTGAATGCCATTTTGAAGTGCAGTCCTGGTTTGCCAAACAGCCCGGCTTGCGTGCTAGTGGGAGGATGCCGGCGGCACAGCTGTGGGCTGATCCACGATCCTACCGCAGTTCCCAGAAACTCAAAGCACCACTATCTCAATTTATTAGTCCTCGTGAGGTGATAAGTGAAGCATCTGTGATTGTTTTTCTGTTCAGTTCTAACTCTGAAACAGATGAACCCTCACAGAGAAACATGGCAGCTATCAAGCGTAAAGGTTTCGGGGTTTCAGGAGTTGTTGTTTCAAAGAATTGTGTTCAGTGGTGCCATGGCATTAGTGTCTATAAACTGGAAGCTAATAACACAACTGAACCGAGCTCCACCAGTCACCGCACAGAACAGAAGGGTAGACTGGATTTCAGCTGGCCTGTAGGACTCACGCGGTACTCCCAGTGATACTAAGAACAGGACGAAACAAATGGCACCTCCTCCCTGTGTTTTTCCACCATTGAATTCCTCTGCCATTGGAAACGTTGACTGATTCACACATCATGTATGCTGATGTAAGCCTTGTGTTTCTCTATCTTGTAGATACTACATCCCCGAGAACGGCCCGCAGAACATCTACGGGATGGTGTGCCACTCGTGCCAGAATGCCCCGCGCAACACCAAGGAGTGTAAGTGTCAGGCTCCTGTCACCACACCCAGGCGCTGGGAGCTCAGTCCTGCCACCACGCTCCTACCTCTGCTTGTGTTCCTTAGATGCGTGTGTGTGTGTGTGTGTGTGTGAGAGAGTGTGTATTCTGTAGTGAGAAACGCAATCACTGGGGGAGGCAGAGTACATGGAAGACAAGCTAGCTCTGTGATGGCTCTCTACCATCTACAGATGCTCAGACATGCTCCGCTCAAAAATACATTAATCTCAATCTCAACAGTTCAAGGCCGCCATATTCCTGTGATCAAATGAATGATTCACGGATGCCAAGTATAGGTAGTATCTTTAGCCGCCCAAATGGCAGGTCATCAATAAACCGATGAAAGAAGCCGTGTGTCTGGGATTTGTCTCCCGCGCCGGACCGGGGTTGTTTTTTTCCCCTCTCTTTGGCTCTGGGAATGTGATTGACAGATCATTCATAACTTCCCTGACACACTCATTAATTCTGTCGAAATCTTGGAGCCATGAGACCGGAGAAAGAAATGCCAGGCCACCCTGACACAGAACAGAGCCATTTCTCCAGATGGCCTTGTTTGGGTTGCATCTACACATTCAACTACCATGGTCCAGAACTGCATGATTATATTTACCCCTCATATTTTCGAGTAACTGCTGTGGCACTCCTTTTCAAGAACCCCTCCAACCCCATACCCACCCACATAACATAAACGATCTCTGTAAATGATGTCATACAGTCCCACATGCTTCCCAAAGTGAAAATGTAACGCAAATGTTCCTGCTGTGATCCGTGTTCATTACACACTTGTAAAGGAAAAGCTTTTATCCCGCAGTGCTGTCACAAATATGGATTGTATCACATTTCCTGCCACACGTTCTTCAAACAACATCACTTGCGAGATCTTATCAAAGTGCCCGCTCCCCCCTTTGAAAAACAAATAAAAATGAGAGTTACGTCCTGTTCCAGAAAGGTTACAGTCCCTCTCAGAATAACATCTTTCTGCTGTCAGGAGAATGGGCTTTTACTGAACGCAGACCGTATACCAAAGACACATTTTCCACAGGGAAGATTTATGAAAGATTTTATGAATGTTTATGAAAGCAGCCAGGTTTTCGAGAAGCAAAACCAGATGGGGGATCACGCTCGAGTGCCATTACCAACAATTGAGATGGGAGAGTGACAAGTCTTTTAGATGCTGAAGGGCGACAAGTGCTCCCTGTGTGAGAGAAAGCAAAAACATATTAAAAGAAAGGAAGAAAGAAGAAAGCGTGGCACGTGAGGGGTCTTTGAGGGACGAGCCGCGTAGATCTGCAAAGTAGAACTGGCACCTCGAGCGCGTCTCATTTGCTAGCGATTTTAGTTTGAGCAAGGAATTGGCAGAGCCCCCCTTGCATCTTTTGAAGGTTTTTTTTAATTAATTGGATTAATAAAAGATCTCGGACGGTACGAGCGAACTGGCAGACTGCTCGTGATTCCTATTGAGCCCAACCTCGGAGACGCACATCTCGCGTGGTATTGCCCGTGTCGGCCTCGTGCGGGAGAGATGTCCCGAATGCCACAAAAATCTGATTATAACTAACCAAATTAGGACGCCATTTGTCTGTAACCTAAAACCCCGAGAAACATTTGCAGTTTGTGGAAAGAAAAAAAATGGAAATCTGCCTCTGGTTGTCGAGTGTAAAATCTTGTTCCCGATAATTGGATCACCCTGCTTTTATCTTAACAACTTGGTAATGTATTTATATACACTTTTTCAACACTTGTGTAATTGTAACATAGGAGAGATTGAACCAGCGTGGGGGGGGGATGTTTTTAATGAAATGCTAAAACTTTTCATGATACCAAACAGCAAGAAAAAAAAAAAAAGTTTAGCGTGGAGTTACTTGTTGGAGGTGAGGGCGAGCTCCTGCTTGCCAGATAATTTGCAAATTACACAAACATATTGCATAGTTTGTGTCTAATAATTAAAAGTACAGAGGGCAAATATATATATATATATATATATATATATATGAACTTGTTGCTACTTGTGGTAATTGCTCTGCAGATTCGTAACCTCCACTCCTCCGCTGTCCATCTCGGTCTATACGAGACAGTTTTCAGAGCGATGAGTCTGGTCCCAAGTGAGCAGGTGGTTCCTATAAGAATTAAAACATCTCTGGCACTGAACCCAGAGCTCCTGAGTTGACCACCTCTCTGTCAAATGCATTTAAAATATCACTCATGTTTTTTTTGAGGATACGAGAATTAAAAGAAACAAGATCAATAATAAATACTGCCTCCGAACTGGCAGTGAGATTGCGACACATTTTTTGAAATCCAGTTAAATGAAAATGACTCGCAGGAAAGTAACGAGCCAAGAAGAGGTGCATCATTATTCAAAGAAGGAGATATATTTCAACTTCCTTTCCACCAGAAACAGAGAGCCTTGAATCAGGTTTCATGTTAGACCCTGTCCACTCGGATTAAACCACACCCGGTCCTCAGCCACACCAGACAGCGTGAAAACTCAGCCGTGGGCACAGTGACTCCTGGAGCCCAGGATTTAAGAGACACAACCACTTTATTTCTTAATCGACCATGGCTAGTTCAGTTTTGCTTTTGGTAGGAAGACGTGAGCAAAAGTGAACTTACCACCGGCGCAGATATCTGTCCTCGGCTTGTTGGGTCTCTTCCTGCCGAGCGAAATCAAAATGTGACGTCTGTTTTGACGGGTGTGAGGAGCAGTCGAGCGTGGCGGTGACGGTGTTGTGTGTTTTGCAGGTATGCGCTCGGCCCCCGGCTCCTCTGGCATTTCCCCGGCAGTGTCCTCCACCAGCACCACCATGTTCCCTCACGCACACAAAGGTGAGGGTTCAACCAAGCAGCCATGATCCAGACACGCTGTGCTAGGATCAAGAGCTCTTCATACGTCTGTCTGTCTGTCCCCCTACCCCCCTTAGCTCCTCATAGGGAGAGCCACACCCCAATGGAGTCATTTACACAGCCCATAAATGATCCTAATCATATGTAGCTCATGACACTTCGAAAAAGTCTGTAACTCTGCTAGTTGAGTTGTCCCTTGTTTTAGTGTCCCCTGTGCTGACAGTGGACCGTCTCTTTCTCTGGGCTTCAGATGTGTTTTTGACTCTGTCTGTTCCCCAGATTTGACGGGGCAGGGGCACCTGGCGACTGCTCTGATCATAGCCATGTCCACCATCTTCATCATGGCCATCGCAATAGTGCTGATCATCATGTTCTACATCCTGAAGGCCAAGCCCAACAGTCAAGGTAAGAACAAACCCACAGCTGGAGATGGACTCCATTGTCATCAGTGATTCTCATGTGAAAGGAATCATTTTAGTACAGAAGATTAACAAAAAACTGCTTACTGGTCAGAAACTTGTCTGAATATTTGGAGAAAGTTGTTGTTTTTTGGTTTGATTTGTTCCATTCGGTTAATATTTTTGTGACCCTTGATGTAGTGAGCAGTAAGGGCTTTTAGGAGAGGGATTATTATTATTATTATTATTATTACTACTACTACTACAGCTATAATTGGTTATTTTGTCTGATCGGTATCCATAAGAGCTTTAAATTAATGAATAAACACATTCTCTGCGTCTCTTTGCCAGCATGTTGCTCTGGTCCCTCAGTGAAGACCGTCGAGGCTCAGACCAACAAGCAAGAAGACAAGAAAGAGGTTCAAGGTAAGTGAGTGGAGTCCCCCGAGAGAGAGAGGGGCGAGGGGGGGCTTCAAAAACAGTAACATATTTAGCCGTACGCTTTTGTCTGGACAGCCAAGCAACTAAACGAATCTGTGAACTATCAGGGCGTCATTTTCCCCCCGAACTAGACTTTCACATCAAAGCGCAGCAGCTGACATTTCTCCGCCCCCCCCACCACGATTAGATTCATAATTGTACGTCTCGTGTGCCTGGTGGCACATAGAGACGACTCTGTGTTTATTATGAAAACAGTTCCTCCGCTGAAGTCATCTCGGTGACACGATAATGAGTCACTCCTCCGTAGAGCTGCTTTGATGCGTCGGCGCTGAAACCGTCGCAAGATGCGCTCGGGAGTCGGGAGGCGGACGCAGAATGGCTGCGAGTGTTTTTCCACATGTGGCTCCAGTCAACGATACAAACGATACAAGGCGCACAATCGGGATGTGAGAGATCAGAGTGGAAACATTATACCGTTGTGAAGGCCCGTGTCACTGACAAGCAGAACTACCAGCAACGCTCATTTCTGTGGTCACTTTTTTCAGCACAGTGGGTAGAAGTGTAGCCCCAGACACTGCATTCATTTTTTAGGTGGTTTCTGATATCGTTTAAGCTGCCTACAGCCCCTCGGCACAGCAAGAAAGAGGCCGAGTGAGACAATTACCCCAGGCTGTGGTGGCAGCCATTAGCAACACGTCATCAACATTCATCACAACCGTACAGACAAAGGGCCTGTGTTGTGAATCCGATCTTAGCCTTCCCGTCGTTTTATATTCATATTTTCTTTCGATTACATCTTATCAATAGATCAGTCAATAAATACATGAATTCAAATAGTAACCTTTTCAGATGTAGTTCCTTTTATTTCCCCAGGTATGACAGTGCAAAAAAAACTAAGACACACTATTAAAGTAACAGAATACTTGAGTTTCTCTGAACACTCAGTGTCTTTGTTATTTTGATTGTCTTATCCAGTCATGTTCAGTTGTTTTTTTAAGAAATGTATTCAAAAGTCGCTGCCTGCGCTGGAATGGTAACCCAAGCCCGTTTCTGGTTATCCCCTTCTGCAATGCTAATACAATACGAAAGCTAGCAGCCTGTACACCATAAATCACTGTCTCTTCTGGTGGATGTATCCTCCAAGAGTTTAGTAATTACTGCAATTGTTCCAAGTCAAAGTCTGTAGTCGATCTGGGAGAAAGTGTCTACCGAAGATCTTATCTCTAGTCACATACAGATGAAAATCACTTCGATTAATATTAATATCGGCACTCCTGCAACAATCCGGCACACGAGAAAACAATGAGTACCGATAATGGGAGATCCTCCAGCCGGGACGAGATTGCTCTCTCTCTCATTCGTTCTCACGATTGAGGATAACAAAGAGTTTGTGAAGCTGTTAAATTCACAAAAGACCTAGGAGTCTACATGGACTCCTCACTTTCTCCATCCAAACAATGTGGGGAAGCAATAAAAAAGGCAAACAGGATGTTATCGTATATTGTCTAAAGTGTAGAATTGAGAACAAGGGCAGTGATGTTCAGACTGTACAATGCACTAGTTAGAGCTCATCTGGATACTGTGGACAGTTCTGGGCTCCACACTTCAAGAAAGATATCGCTGCTCTAGAGGCAGTTCAGAGGAGAGCAACCAGACTTATTCCAGGTCTGAAGGGAATGTCCTACTGAGAGACTGAGGAACTGAACCTTTTCACCCTGGAACAGAGGAGACTACGTGGGGACTTGATTCAAGTCTTCAAAATCATGAAGGGCATCGACCACATCAAACCAGAGGAGCTTTTCCAGATCAGCAGGGACACACGCACCCGGGGACACAAATGGAAATTGGGCTTCAAGGCATTCAAGACAGAAAACAGGAGACACTTCTTTACACAGAGAGGCGTCACACTCTGAACAAACTCCCCAGTGATGTGGCTGAAGAGACAATTTGGGAACATTCAAAAACAGACTGGATAGGATCCTTGATCACTTAGTTATTAATGGACACCAAACGAGCACGATGGGGCGAATGGCCTCCTCTCGACTGGACACTTTATGTTCTTACGTTCTTATGTTCTTATACAGTCAAGAAGAGACACTGCTGACCTGGGAAGAGTTCAGAGAACAATCCCCCCGAGGGCAGGCTTATGCAGATTAGTTAAACGAGCTCAATCTCTGGAGTCTTCAGTAGGGAAGACGGGAACCGAGAGTGAAATTAAGAGCAGGTGCCTTCTGGATGTAAAATGGGAGTCAATTCTTTATCTGAGAGTTTCGGAAATCTGGAACAAACTATCAAGTCATGCTGTTGGAGGCACGACTCTCTGGGTTCCTTCAAGAAATGGCTGGATGATGTTCTGGGATTGATTAGCTCCCAGCAACCTCCAGCGCACACACAGCTCAATGGACGCCTTTGTTTGTCATCTCTCTGAGCTCCGAACGTGTCCACGCCGTTGTGGTTCGTGCCCAAAGCGGAACATAAACTATAATCATAATCGTTATTATTTAAAAATACAATTAGTGCATCATAGCTAGCTTGTGTTTGGATTCGGTGCTGAAACGCGGCAGATTCTGGGCAACATTTGTAAATAAAGTAGTTCAGTTTGACCGTCGCACAATCCTGAATCCTGTGGCTTAGTTTATAGCATTTTTTTTGTGTTTCTTTTTTTAAACCCATGCCATCCTTTATTTTGCAGAAAGCGTGGTGATATTCTCAGAGAAAGACGAATTCGACAAGCTCAAACCGACGGCACCGAAGACCGTTAAAAGGTAAACTATCCGTCCACTATCTGCCTGACAGGTGATAACGCTTTACAAACTGAAACACTCAGATGCTCAGATTATGCTTAGATACTGGAAATGAACATGCTGTAAACACATTAAGTCATTTTAACTCTGCAAACAGGCCAAAACACACAATCTCCATAATTAAAATCCTTCAAATGTGCCACTTGCTCTCATTTTTTTTGTAACTGTAGGGCACAAACAACTTATAAATATTGCAAGGGCTGCGAGAAGAGTATGTTGGAACTTGAATGGAGGCCTGAAAGTGGTGATTTTATCTCCTGATATTCTGCGTTAGATCTGCAGATAATTAAAGTCACCACAAAACAAGTTATAGCAGTTGGGTTTCTAGCTGTTAGCCTTTTTAGTGGGGCGGAAGTTTAAAAAGGAGCTTAGTAATGGTGCTACACACGGGCATGGGTGGAAAAAACGAGTCCGTTTTGGGCTTGTTACATTGTGTGGCTTCATGGGGATGAGGTAGTCGTATACAAATGCACCCTGCAGGCGAGGTTTCTCAGAGGAGATGTTCATTTACACAAACATAATAGAGCAATTGATAATTACTTCGAACCCCAGCCAAACCACCAGGTGAAAACATTGCAACTGTAACGGATGACAGCTTTTCGCCCTAAACCTTTCTTGCCTGACTATGAGAGGCATTGGCACAGCTCTGTGTTTCATTGCAGCGACCCGGGCTGCGCAAACAATGAGCGCTTGTTGTGTGAGTTTGTGTGTGTGCGCTTTTTTGATACCAGTAAGTGGCGAGAAAACACACACACACATGCACACACACACAGAAGAGCACATCCACGCACACACATCTTGAACATATATTTTCGTAATTATACACAAAAACTTGGGAGGGAAATTCAATGGAAGGCGTAGGAGAACAATTGCGTTTAGTGTGGAGGAGCAGGTAAACAACAGGACTCGATGGTGTGCGAATTCACTGAGCCAACTGCCAAAACCACTGGGCCTATCACATGACCGGGGAACAATGACACTCTGTGAGCATCTTCCACACTGGGTGTCAACAAAGCGCTCCCATTAGACACTGCGGGGAGGAAAGCATCTACAGCTGGTGTTACACAGAAAGGAGAGGCTTTTTATTTTTATAAAGAGCGCAATGAGATCCCAACACACACACATACACTAGGTGACGTAATGCGAGGAACTACAGCACCTGGCAGGAGTTTCACAGCTTTGCTCCAGACGTTCAGTGCGAAGCAACAACTACATCCACGCCGATACTGAAACACACACTCAGACAGGGCCGAATTCAAACACACAATCGAGACCTCTCCGTTCCGCCCGCAGCGAGAACGACGCATCCTCGGAGAACGAGCAGCTCCTGAGCCGCAGCGTGGACAGCGACGAGGAGGCGGCCCTGGAGAAGCAGGGGGCCACGGACCTGTGCCTGCTGTCGTTGGTGCACCTGACCCGGGAGAAGCCGTCCTCCGTGAACAGCAAGTCCACTGGGGTAATTTCAAATCTACGCGAACACAGGCGGGACGCGGAGGGAGACAAAATAAAACATGGAAGTGCGTTTGCATTTCCAAAACCACGGTATTGTTTCCCAAACATGTCCAGCTCAGTCTCATTTAATTCTCTCTCCTTTTCTCATTTGCGTTTCAGATTCAGAGTCGAAGGAAAAAGATTTTGGATCTATACACAAAAGCGTGCAGTGTGGCAGAAGGTGAGTAGCTTCCAACACAACCACCGACACACAAACCTCACTCACAACACACCGTGCGATAACACAATGTCTGTCTGTGGCACTGCACTGCACAATCGTGTCTGTGTCGTCTCCGTTTGTGTCTTTTTAATGCAAAGACAACTTGTACTCTCTCAATTGGTACGTTATTCTAAGCAAAGGCTGAAGGAACAGGTTTGTGTCAGCGAATGAGATCACTGCTGCTTATATTTAAATGAGAAAGTGTTTTGATGAGTTCAAAAAAGTGGTCAAAGAGATCTATCATAAATCTGTCATCTGTCTTGTATCTTTCCTGAATACATTAGCTCCACACCAATGATTAGAGCCGTTCAGCGGGACCGTTGCTGAGCTATAGTTAATGTTTGAACAGTTTTCGTGCTTCTTGTTTTGACAGGATAATGAAAGCCATCTGGGCTGGCGTAGCCACTAAAAATTAGCATCGCCCTTCAACAAAAGAGAAATAAAAACGTCCAATTTAGACGGAATATTATTCGCAAATGCTTCGGCTGCATTAGCAGTTCGGTCACAGCTCTGAAAAGAGTACGTTTCCTTTCATAGCACAATGATATTAAAAGATTATTATTAAATCAGATTCTGAGATTCTGAAATCCGTATTGTTCATTTCCCATAATCAATAATGAAAGTCTGGCAACTCACGGTTGTCGGTCTTTACCCCCGAGCGCCTCTGTAAAGCAAACTCTTACCAGTTTCAAAGCAAAGCGAAACAAAACATGGAGGTCTCCTTTCACACAGTTATCACAGACCGTCAAACAATATACATCTGTTGTCCGCACCCATTAAATCAAACTCCAGTCATCAAATGTTTGCTTAATAAACAAAGGGAAGGGCGGCCGATTTCCCGAATTTCACTTTTAAACCAAACATTTTCCTGGTTAAAATAATATGTACAAAGTAATCCCTGGAGGGTTACAGTCAGGTTGGTGCAGCTGTCAAAAGCCAGAAGAATATGAGAGACTCTACATCTTGATCTGTTTTTGCCTCAAGAAGTCTGTTCTTGTGTTGGCTGCCGTGCCATACGGTCCTATACTGTGCCGTACTATCCGATCCTGTCAGTTCTTTGGTTCGAAGTAAGGGACGGCCCAAGTGCCACGTTCTGTCCGTCAGGGTTCTTCGCTAGACCAAAATTACCAGGACAACCTCACAGCTTATAACCGGAAAGTGGGACGGGTGTATTTTTCGGGGGGGCAAGTAGAATTTCAAGGCACAAGATTTTTTTAAATGGTGTCACACGTTGATGTTAAGCCCCGGGACCCTCTTCCTCCTCTTCCCCAGGCCTCAGCCCCACGGAGCTGCCCTTCGACTGCCTGGAGAAGACCAGCCGCATGCTGAGCTCCACCTACAACACGGAGAAGGCGGTGGTGAAGACCTGGCGCCACCTGGCCGAGAGCTTCGGCCTGAAGAGGGACGAGATCGGGGGCATGACAGACGGCATGCAGCTGTTCGACCGCATCAGCACCGCGGGCTACAGCATCCCCGACCTGCTCACCAAGCTGGTGCAGATCGAGAGGCTGGACGCCGTCGAGTCGCTGTGCTCAGACATCTTGGGGGGCGCCGAGGGAGGCCCCCCCACCAGCCCGCCCATCTCGTCTCGCTGCGCCAGCGTCTGAGCTGTCCCCCCCCACCCCACACTCGGCATCCCTCCACAATGAAGAATTGCGCCGGGCCCCGGGCAGCTGCGCACGGGAGAGCGACGCCCCGACGGCCCGGGTTGTGTTGTGTTTTGTTTCGTTTCTTTTTGGTTGGTTTTCCAGTCATTCCAAGACTGAAACTGGCTCCCAAGGACAAAGGTTTAATGAGAGAATTAAACACAACAAAAGCCAGTTGTTTAACCTATGCATTGATTATTTTTGTTTTGTTTAAAATCGTACTTATTTTTCGTCTTTTGTTGTGTGTGTGAAACAGTGCGCTGGACGCCCTGATAGCCACTTTTAAGAAAAAAAAAAATATATATTTTAAATCCGCCCGATTCTTTGCAGTCAGTTTTAGTTTTTGACAGGCTTTCAGTTATGTTTTGTACCTCTCGTGGAGAAGGCCCAGTGGCCGTACTTTAAACACACAGTCCAGCAACAGGAAAAGAAGGAACTGTTTAGAGAGACCGGGGGCTTTAAGAGATTCGCTGCGATCACTGTAGTTCTGGTAACACTTTTGCTACACAGCCCCTCTCTTCATCACAACCGTGCGATTCGGGCCCAGAAGGGGTTACACATGCTGTTCCAATACGAGTGAGGTGAGAGAGAGCCATTAGTCATGTCCCAAACTGTAATTCTGACTGTAACTCAAATTACCGCTAAATTGCTTCTCAATTGCTCTGTGGCCGTGCGTTTGCTGACAGCCTGTGTTTGTGTCGTATGGCAGAGATCAGCAGTCAACTGCCGTCTTTCAAGGCACATATAAATATGTGTGTGTGTGTGTGTGTGTGTGTGTGGTTTACAGCTTCACAAACACACATGGCTTCTCTGAGCACCTCGGTCGACGGGAGTGTGAAGCCGTCAGTATTCCTTTGCTAGTCGTCTGCTCGTATGAAAACACTCATCTTGCCAGACTCAATCTATTGAGGAATTTAAAAGTGGTCCCAAGCCTTCAGAGATGACACATGCGCAACTCGTGTGGTTTCTCTGCGATGCTGCTTTGCATTCCCGGAGACGTGGTGGTTTACAGTTGTGGCGCAAAGCGTCTGTGATGTCCAGCCCCCAACTAACTAATAAAGCCAAATGGAAAAGCCATACGAGACACCAGAATAAACAGATATGCAGCTGCTTAAGTATTTTACTATAAGCTAAATGTAGGAATAAAGCCAACTGTGTATAAGTCGTGTCATATTATAAACAACGCCTACATGTATTTTATCTGTCTGTTCCATCCGAAATGGAGGAGTGCGACAAGTGTTCCTAAGTTCATCTACCATAGGAATATGATTTTTTTCTTTCTTGATTTAGTCAGTTAATAATGGATTAAGACCGATTTCTATCACCGCACAGAGTTCCCCATGGTCCCGGTGACGTCTCCATACGAGACCGTTCTTCAGATCATTCCTTGCCGTTGGAAATTATTGTTTTCAAAAAGCAAATTCCCCTTTTCAATCCAGGTCGAGTAGTTCATAAACACTTCTGCTCAGCTACAATTACAACACATATAAACTGACCTGAGACGTTTAAAGCATAGGAGCTGGACTCCACTGATATACAGGAGAGAATAATGTACCTGCATGTTTGATGCAACTTATTTAGCATGTATTCATAAGGTTTAAGCTTTTTATTGTCCATTTTGAATCTTTGTGTTGTTCAGACAGGGATACTGAGACGCAAGAGGGCACGGTTTATAAAACCAGAGCACAGCCAGTCCACTTACCTCAACGCCAAACTGTATAAAATAATATTAAACGTGTATAAAACAGGTGTGAAATGCCAACAGAATCAAATAGTATGTGTATATATAACTTATTATTGTACATATGCATTAATAAAGTGTATCATTAAAGTATTTCTGATGATAAACAATTTGTGTGTTTCAAGTGTTTTCCAATACTTATCCTTTATTATTGCAGCTGAAAATATGTGCAATATGACCTCACAACATATCTATATCTATGTTGCGAAACGAGAGATGAACACTATTTCTCACAGTGCATCCTTACATAACTGGTTAAACTGAGGCATGAAACAGTTCTGTCAATGAATCAGTCTTCTTCCTCCCGACGTGTTCTGTAATGTGCAAATACAAGATGGTGTTGGTGATAGAAACAGACATTGTGTAGTTTCTGATCATGTCGAACACTTGAGGCACAAAACGTGGGACCTCGGGTCATGTGACATGTGAAGGGCCGCACAGGAGGTACAGGAGAGAGGGCAGACGCACCCGAGGTAAACCTCTGAGATGAAGACAGCAAATTCTCAGAGCTGGTTGTGTGTGTGAGTGTGTGTGTGTGGGTCCCCACACACACAGTGAACAGAGCTGGGTTGGTACCGTGCCGGTCTGAGCACGCCGCTCGGCTCAGCGGTGTCACACGCCCGCGGGCTGCTGGCGCGGCCCTCTCATCTCCACTCAGGCGTTAAAGCGATTCTCACCTCCCTTAAAGCCCTCCATTAATCCGATAATTACCACAACAGGGCCGTAACGTTCCCATGGGTAGCAACCCGCCGGAATGCCAGGAGAGATCCCCGTCTCCCAGGCACAGGGTCTCCTTTGTTGAGACGGCTTTGACTCCATCGATTAGACAGCACTGCCCTGACAGCGCGGGGCTGCAGTGAATCAGCCGGACGCCTAAGGGAGACGGGGGAGAGACAGCGTTTCATTATCTCAACAGATCTGCCTTTGTTTCCGATGCTCGGCACAGAAGCTGCCTTCGCAACCAATTACAGAACATGGAGGAGAACATAGTTTACTTATACTATGAAGACAATTATGTTCATGTAGCTACAATTACCGAGGTCTAATCGTTTGCTCCACATATTATACAAGTATAAAATCAACACCGAGGGCAGCAAGGGAATTGTAACTTGAAAAAAGTCTGTTTTCTGGAGCGTGATTTTGTGGAATAAACACATTCATGTATCACAGTGATCTATCCTTGGCTTTTTTTAGGATGTGCTGCTTGGAATGACTTGATATTAACATGTATTCATTCTTTCCTTGTTTTAACCCTTCACTGTGAGGGGCTCTTGCTCAGTACGAGACCCAGCTGATAATTCTCACATCCTATTTGTTTTCAGAAAGTATTGTAGTGGCAAATTTCAACCTGGCTGCCCAGTTACCTTAAAATAGGTAATTCCCATATGTGTGAAGACTGCTTAGAAGAAATGAACTAAAAAAATATGAACAGCTTCAGAACTACCATACCCGTAATTCTGGGACCATTTTTTATTTCCTGGTTTATTTTCTGTGATTGCCAATAATATATATATATATATATATTAAAAGCTAGCATTGCACATTTTACATGATTCAATTTCAAAAAATGCTCATCTTGGACTAATACTTTCCCTTAAATGTAAGAAAATGACAGCCACCTCAGGGCTCTTTACACGAGCTTGTCATTACGCCCTGTCAGACGCATTTAAAACTGAGATTTCGGGAGGAATCTGCCACAGACATCCTCGGGCGGGGAGTTCCAGCGATCGCAGGCCGGCTGACATCTGGGGCAATTATACACAACAGAGCGGCGTGTTTCAATACCACCTAGGAGTCTTCACCTCACCAGCAGGTGCGCAGGAGCGACGGGGTATGACTGACTTACCCGACAAAACCACTCCTGCCCCGCAGTGAGAAGAGTCCCAGAATGAGAGAGAGATTACAGACAAGCACTCACTTGCCAGGTTCCAGATCCATGTCTCCCATCAAGCTTTGTTTTTTCCCCATCCCAGTTTGGCGCAGCCGGGTCATGACCTTGGCTCACCAGCGCGGCCGCTGTGCTCCACCGGAGGGATGTGACCGAGCATGTGTCCGCTGACCCCGGCTGACCCATCAAAGTTACCCAGAATGCCGAGTGCAACTCCATCCGAACTCTCAGGCTGCAGAAGCATTTCCTGTTTCCTGTCCTAAGTTGCTCCCACACTTAGTTCATACCTGTAACCCAGGTCCTTGCATTGGGCTAGTTGGATTAGACACCATTGATAGACACCATTAACAGAGTTACCAAGGACTCGCAGAAGGAGCAGTTTAAAAAAGGAATATGGCTGGAAAATAAAGTCAGGCTGAGAGAGAACTCTTTTTTTTTTTTTTTAAAGAACCTCAGGGGATGAGAAATTAATTAGGGGAAACTTTAATATCATTATTATTGTTGTTGTTATTCCCCAAACAGTCTATAAATCAGGAAGAAAGCCGTTTAAAGACCAGGTAATGGCCTACAACAGAAACCACATGGTGTGGGAGGCATGCTCCAACACCGCAAATCGCCGAGAGTCACTGAACACACGAGAGCAAATATCAACAGCGTTCACACCTCGGTCAAGGTATTGCAGCCCAGCAGAGACTGAGCGATTTAACACTTGGATCACTTAGTTATTAATGGACACCAAACGAGCACAATGGGTCGAATGGCCTCCTCTCGATTGGACACTTCCTTATGTTCTTCTCATGCTCTTGACACTTTGACGGGAGGAGAGATGGTGCAGGATCGAGCGCGGCGTTAGAGTTGATGTGGTGCTGAATAATAAGATACCAAAGACGCCAGGTCGTTATTACTCACCTTCACTCTACACTTTTTGCCATAAAATAAACCCTATAAACATGAACGGTATCTGAAATATCTTGAAGGAATCCTAAATCTTTCCAGCACTGAATAAACAGTTACATCCTCTGTGCTGCAAAACCCGATCTTATGAAACCTTCTGTAAACAAACCACGAGCTACAATCACGCTGGATTTGACATTCGCTTCAGTTCGTCAGATCGGTGACAATATCAGAGTCTAAGAATAAAATCCAATTGTTAATTACTTTGTTCTGGAAGAGTCAGTATGTGTTTGCATCTGCATGTTAAGATCAACTGTATTCAATTACATAGATTATGATTCGAGGAGGCTTCCAATACATTCATATAATAATGACACCATGAAAATTAAAGCACAATTATTTGCAGACAACACTTAAATAAGATGGATGAAAGTTAGGAAGGAACAACAACAACAAAATACAACTTAATTGATAGCTGTTGACGAGATATTTAATGAGGAAGAGTCACGACACTATTTACAGTGACATTCGGGAGCAATAAAATGTGCAAAACAAAAACTGGTAAAAACACACTCCCACGAAGTGTCTGTGTCAGTATAGCCCACAACTTCATGATTTCATGGCTGCTTATCAGATAACAAGAGAGACAGGGGACAGGGGACAGAGAGAGAGTAGATCATGGAGAAGAGAAAGCTCAGGCACTGACAGCAAATGTCACTCAAGTCTCTATCTAGGCCTGTTGACAGAGATGTTCATCGTTTGGACAGTAAAGCGCTGACACAGATTGGACTGACTGCCAGTGGCTGAAAGTGAATCGGGGCCGTGGTCTTTGAGGAAAGCTTTATTGGGGGCACATACCCTGCCACAAAACCCAGACCTCATGATGGGATTCCCGCAGAGCCGAGAGGACAGAGACAGACCTGGGAAGGAGCAGCGAACCGAACCCAGAATAAATACTTCATCTGCTGCGAGTTTGTATTGTCCGGCACACGTGTGAGTGTGTGGTCTTGAAGGACGACTGGGAGACCCACTCAAACTCTAATGACTTTAACTGCAAAAAAAAACATAAATTGATGAGTTTTAACAATGAGATTTGATATATCACCCGTTATTTACAGCACCAATCCATTAAGATGTCTCAGGATGAGGCAACCGATCTCTAAAGAATAACAAATCCATCGCACAAAGGAAAAAGTCTGTTGTTGTTGTTTCTTTAATAAAACCAATACTTGTCCACGTTGCTTTGGCCCAAACTGGGAAAACTCTGGAGATTTAAAGGGAAGTCCCTTAACGTCTGAGAACACAACATATCTTTGGACTCAGAGCTCAAGCAGAACTGGCGACGGCTCAGAATGAGAGACTATTAAACCATCACCACATCCCAAAAAGCTCGGGACACAACTCAAGATTTAATGGCTATCGGGCTCTTAAGTCCAGGGTCCCAGCGCTGATTTCGGCATCCGACACACAACAGCTGCGATCCTGTCCAAACACATTGTTCAAGACAGACCACATATGTTGGAACAGGGACAGCGTTCCAAAACAAACCCATTAAATCGGTATTAAAACTAAATTAACTGTCTATCATCTTGATCATCAGCCAGTCAGGTTAAGGAAAATGCCTGTATAACTGCCTACTGATACCTACATTCACTCTGATTTATTAACTGGATTACTACCGGAGATATTAAAGAATAGTCAGCCAATCAAATCAAACCAGAGACAAATTAAAATCACCGTCTTCCTCTGCAGCAGGACGTGAAGGATTTCTAACCATCGCCGGTGCTTCCTATGATCGAGCGCTTGATTACCATACCCGCCTTGTCTTGCAATTAAAGAAACGTCCCGTTATACATCAAACCCTAACGAGCACAGAAAACGCTCTCGGCACGCGGTGAATTAATTGATAAGGGATTTAGGAGAGATGCTTTGCTGAATAATTAATAAAAAAGTTGGGACAGAAGCTGTGGAAGGTCTTTGTTTTTAAATTAACTAGGTCAGATAAAGCTGTCCCCAGGAGTTTTTTTTTATTATTACTTGGGGGAGAAGTAGAAGGAGGACTTTATGAAACTAGGGACTTTAAACCATCTCACGGAGGTGGACGGGAGCAGAGTCAGTTCTTCAGCTCAGTCAAACGAGAGCAACGGGGAGGCACTCGACAAAAAAACAAACGCACACCAATGAGAGGCAGCAAAACTAGTAGGTGGGGGGGAATTAGTATGGAAAACGGGAAAATCTTGATGCAGTTAAATGCCTGTTCACTGTCACTTCAAAAACATCTCTGTCTCCAGAACGGTCTTGTTTTGATTAAGCGTCAGCCACATCCATTGCATAATATCAAGCAAGAACAAGGCATTGTGAAAACACGTCGATTACCGGGAGGAAACGGGGGAAACCAAAGAGTTACGGTAAAAAAGAATTACTATGAGTAAAAAGGATTACATTTCCCCACTAACAAATCCCAAACCCAGAAGAAGACATCACTCCCGGCCTCCCAGAACTGAAGTCAGATCACACGGGGGTGCAAATCACCGAATTGAGACATTAAAGCTCATCTGAACGCTTCTCCAGACGCTCACATGCTGGGCCAGCAAACCTGAGGGGCCTAGACTCTCTCTTCAGCAGGCCCAGGTTGTAGAGGATGGAGTTGAGGTTGATGGTGAGGAAGGTGTGCGCCGGGTCGGCCGTGCGGTGCATCTCCTGCACGGCGAGATGGATGCCCGAGAGTTCGAACAGCCGCTTGTTCCTCCTGCAGGGTGAGGAAAGACAAATTCAGATCCCATCGATGCCAGTGAGTTTCTCCTCTGAGTGAAACAGCTGGGGTCTGGTGCCAAGAGCTGATTACACAACTGGGTTCAGGGCAGCGTGAATTATAGTGAAGCCCGGTTTCTGTAATACATGACAATTCCTGAGAACAATGCCAGCACTCGGCACGGTGTTTACACAGGGCTTACACAAATACCTTTTAATGTTCTCATTCTGCTTTCAATCCCATAATGGGTAATGATGCCTTATTTGAAAGGTCTTGAGCCTCACAGAGGAAACGGGACGAAAATGTGAGCCTAGGCATTGATGTTATTATTATTATTATTTTGCCGATAGGCTCATCTCTCTCTTCTCTCAAGAGAAGAACCATGTGGCTCACTTGATCTTGGAGAGCTTCTGGAGGAGGACGCTGATCTTCTCCAGCAGCGGGACATCCAGTCTGGGCTGGCGCAGCAGGAGGGAGAGGGTCCGGAAACACGACTCACTGCTGCAGCTCTGCAGGAAGGCGTCCAGAAACCCTGGAGACGCAGTGAGAGAGGAGCGGGGATGAGCTTTATTTCAGTGTCTAGTTTAAAACACACACACACACACACACACCTTAAATAATCCTTAAATATCGAAGTGTTTATCATTTGCTGCTTTACATTTCCCAGTGAAATCAAACCAGAGGAGATTTTCCAGATTAGAGACTCATCTAATCGTTCTGAATCACATCAATACGATTCTCTGCTGTGATGTAGATTAAATCCTCCTAACTTCCTCTCTGTCTCCTTAACACATGAGAAAGACCTAGGAGTCTACGTGGACTCACTTTGTCCATCCAAACAATGTGGGGAAGCAATAAAAAAGGCAAACACAATGCTAGGGTATACTGTCAAAAGTGTAGAATTGAGAACAAGGGCAGTGATGTGCAGACTGTACGATGCACTAGTCAGAGCTCATCTGGATACTGTGGACAGTTCTGGGCTCCACACTTCAAGAAAGATATCGCTGCTATAGAGGCAGTTCAGAGGAGAGCAACCAGACTTATTCCAGGTCTGAAGGGAAAGTCCTACTGAGAGACTGAGGGACCTGAACCTTTTCACCCTGGAACAGAGGAGACTACGTGGGGACTTGATCCAAGTCTTCAAAATCATGAAGGGCATCGACCACATCAAACCAGAGGAGCTTTTCCAGATCAGCAGGGACACACGCACCCGGGGACACAAATGGAAATTGGGCTTCAAGGCATTCGAGACAGAAAACAGGAGACACTTCTTCACACAGAGAGGCGTCACAATCTGAACAAACTCCCCAGCGATGTGGCTGAAGAGACAATTTGAGAACATTAAAAAACAGACTGGATAGGATCCTTGATCACTTAGTTATTAATGGACACCAAACGAGCACGATGGGGCGAATGGCCTCCTCTCGACTGGACACTTTCTTATGTTCTTATGTTTCAGTGACCCGACTGCATTGAAAAGACCCCACTGAGCGGATGTGGACTCGACTCAATCAAATCCCTGCTAAATCATTCCAGAACCCCCTCCCAGGACTCACTCTGCCGGTCGGGCCTGCAATCCCACACACCTCGACTGCAGACCCACACTGCCCGTTGTGAAAGGACCACACAGCCGTACAAGACATGCATGTGGAACCACGGTTTCTCATTTTGCTGGCGGTAGATACGGTTCCAAAATAAGCAGACGTCCTTTCTAAACTGCTACTATAAATATATACATATATACACACGCACATAGACACACACACACACGGACACAAACACTTATTAAAACACAAAAAACCCACACATGTGCGAGAGGCCGTTTACAGAGAAAAGATGAAGTGCTATATACTTTGAAACCAAACTTCAAGGGTTTTCTGCTCGGTACGTCCACATGGACCAGTAAGATGAGATTCAAGGAGGAAATCAAATGCACCTTTCCGTCTCTCGCGCTCACCTCGGTCACACATGGCTCAGATTTTCAGTTAGTGGTGCCGAACACGAGACCCCCCCCGAGTCCCACCCCTGTGCAGCGTATTCCTGAGACACGAAACTGCGCTGACGGGAGGCAGCTGCACGATACGACTGTCAGGTGGAACCAGAGCAGACCCTGTAATTAGACCCTCATTAGAAGACTTAATTAGCAGCCGTCCACATGCGAAGACAGAGGGGATTAATCACGCCGGTATCGTCTGGCACTCGGGTGCGTTTGATCCACCTTGCCCTCGAACGTCTGCGTCTGAACATCTTGAGTAATCGTGTTCCTGTGCCGTTCTGTCCCGTTTCTGTGGATAGTGAGGTGAATGTTTGTTTCGATTTGTGTGTTATGCGAATGATTTCCCTGAGCTTCAGAAAAATCCATTAATACAGCGGAACCAGAGCATACAGAATAACTGACAAATGGTAGGAAAGCAAGAGCCTTTTTTAAGTATCTGCATTAAGGTAATTATTTATAGCAGGAAATAAAGTAAAGGGTGGTTTAGGCAGGACTCCTTTTGAAGGTGTGCCCCTGTTTGGTACACAGGCTGCTTTGAAGCAGGAAATCCTCCTGTACAAACCCCTGCTGCCACAATATCCTCAGACGGCACCGTGGCACTGAAACAGGCCTGAGTAACAAACCCTGCCCCCCTGCCCCGCCATCTTATCCATTTCCATTTGACTCGAGCGAACGTTTCATACAGGACCGGGACAACCGTGGGGAGCAGATAGAAGCCCTCTGACCGGGCGCTTCACACTGCTCATCTACACATCATGTTAAAACATTCTTCCCAGGCCCTGGTTCACACACAATCAGCGTGATGAGAGGAGTTGTGTGTGGTCCATCTGTGCACAGCTGTCGTGTCTTGATCAAGACACAAACGTCAACAGCAGGTCAGAGAGCAACGGCGCACAATTAACAACACCGCGCCTTGTCAATTTATTATTTTAACAACAAAACACTTAGGGAGAATAATGTGCCAGAGCTGCTTACGATACGATATCACATTTTTAATATCTCAGTTCACACATGGGAAGGAACACAAAAGCCGAAAAACAAGCACACCGGCCTCCTGACGGCAGCCGCAGCGCTGACCGACTCACTCACCGGGGTCAGCGGTCATCTGAAGCAGGATGTCCAGTGCGGCGGAGAGCAGACCCCTTCCCCCCGAGTGGAGCAGCGCCAGGACCAGGGGCAGCGCCTGGTACTGCAGGAACAGCGCCCGGCCCTCCGCGGCCTGCAGGTCCCGGTGCAGTGAGTCCAGGGCCTGGGCCAGGCGGTCTGCTGGAGGACAGGGAGGGACAGGTCAGCAGGATGCTCATAAAACAGAAACACTGCCCAGATGAGGGGTTTAAAGCATCTCAGTCTCTCTCTACATTTATGCACAAAGACAAGGTCGTGACCGGAGGGATGAAATACCTCTAATGAAAGCAATAAAACAAAGCAAAAAAAAAAAAACTACCTGGTCCATAAAAGCGGGGTTTAGTAAGACTTCCCCCCCGTTCTCAAGAGCCCTCAGATTTACAGCACTTGTATAACTGATATTATCCAGATGGAGCGCTGCTCGAATACAGAGAGCCGCGTGAGACGAGAGACTGACCGACTAGGGAACGGACCCCGCCCTCGGCCCCGACCGGGTCGCTTCTCGAGAGAAACCAGATGCACACACACTCTTTAGAGGGCTTGGGTTTGATACTGTACGGTTAGTAAATGCAATCATCATCATCATCACCACCAACATAATAATCTGCACAAATCTCCCATGAAGAAGAAAGTGAATTTCCCATTAAAAACTATTGCTTTGCCCCCTATTAACACTATCAGTGCTGTACTGGAAATAATTGTGAGTGAGAAGTAAACTGTCTGCTGAGGAAACAGGCGCCGCTGCACTGAAGAAAACTCATTCACACAATTGCAACGGCACCCTCTGCTGCTCACTCTGAACTAAAATCTTTCGAAAACACAGAAGCGCATCTCCCAGTTAGACCTGTTTGGGACTGGAGAGATTGCTGTATTGTTGCTTCAATGTATAACTTCTTATTATCTTCTGGTTAAAAACTATGAGTTTTAATCGCTAAAGGCCTATTGTTCCCTTTCAGTTCATAATGCGACTGATTGGTTGAATGCAAGTTGTGCTGGATCATTTGCTCGACCAAAACATCATAAAAATAATCACGCAAAGCACATTCTTCAGGCTTTCCTGAATGCACGTCTTTCAGAGAGAGGCAAGACGAGTAATCGGTTTTAATTTGTTCTCATCCCAAGATCATGAGTTTCTCAACACCTTCTCTTTCATCCCGTGTCGCAAGCGCTGCGTTGGGTTCCTTTGATGAAACTCCTGTGCAGCTTTGAAAGTGCACTTGAAGCCATTATCTGCTTAAAACGCCCATCCGCAACAACAAAGCCCCTTCTGCGCCAGTGTTTCTAAACCCCCATCGACCCGTAATGCAGATGCGCCCATCTCACCCACATTCACTATTCATATTCAGAAAACACTTCTTTAGGCCTGCTGGAGCCCTGTGTATAGAAGACGATAGATCAAAACTAGAGCTAGAAATACATGGCAGCCAGAACCAGGATAAAAACACACTATGGGAGTTCCCTGATTGGCAATGAGGTTAAATGATCATAATTGCATCTCGTTAATGCGAGCAGCATCACAGACTCTGAGCTGTGGCAAAACACTGGCCAATTCAAAAGGATGTATCCATGTCTTATTTGAATTTAAGAGATTAGCCGTCCGGCTGTAGATTAACCACCAAAGAACGTATTTCATGTGTATTGATTACTCTGCTCTTAAACATCAAAAAAGCATCTCCCAAAAGCATGTCCTTAGTCCTACTCTCTGTGCTGAAGCCTGGAAGTAAGTGCTTCTGTTCAGGCCCGGTCTGGGCCTGGAGGGAGCTGTTTCTGGGCAGGAGGGTTCTTTACTGGAGGGGAAGAAATTACTCCTCTTGCAAAACATAAAGACGCCGCAGTAAATCCCCCGTAAACTTCCTGTACTCCGCTTTATTTCATGAGTAATTAACTTGTATAAAGATGAATTTAATGCTCCTTTGAGTTCCCTGCTCAAATGAGACTGAGATCAATGGAGCGTTTGAATCCCTGCACCGTTGATTAAAGGGTTTATTGACAGCACACCCAGGCCCCGTGTTTGGATTAGACTGGCAGGACCCCGCCGCTGCCAGACAGGTGGGGCCGGCCCGAAACCACAAGAAAAGAGCCAGCTTTCCCCGGGAGTCGCTGAGGAAACCCAGCGTTTAAGAAGTGCATTATGCCTTTCCTTTAGAAGTTGGAGACAGTCCACAGTGGGTTTACCGCGGTTTCTAACGAGCGCTCCGAGACGGATGGATTGTGTCCAGTAAACACCCCCGCTCCTTTAATCCACTGACCCCAACCTGTCACTGGATTCCCGCTCTGTCTCTCTCAACTTCCTGTATCGCATAACTGGGTTCACATTGCGCCGGGGCGGAGAACGCGAGCCTGAGTGCCCGGTTCAGGTAAATACTTCTGACATATTCGACCTGAAAGCAACAACACCACGATGAACCTGTTTTACACACTGAGCAGGGAAGACACTGACTGTGATTTATACTCTTACTCAGGAGTCTGTGTCTGGTGAGCAGCAACACTCATTTCAGATCTGAAGAATGTGTCCGACCGTGTAGCAACATGTGAACAAAGAGAACGGGATGTTGTTGATTCTGTCTTTTGTGTTCCGGGCCGTCCCCAGACTGAGAAACATCACGGACCTCCACACCACTTTGCTTTCAGAAGAATAAACCCATCATTCTTCCCTGACGGGTTATTTGTACATGTAGAATAACAATACGCTAATAATTTTATTAAATTGGAGATTTGATTAATTACACAGAGAAGGGCTGTTTTCAGTCGTTTCTTTGGTTTCTTTTATGAACAAGTCTTATTTGTACTGTTGTTCACCAGTGGCGTGGGTTTCTAAACCAAATGGTTTGCATCCAACAGTCCTGATTTATATTAAATTATATTTGTACAATGCTCTTTCGCTGGTTTGCACACTGGTGGCTCATTTCAGTTACTAGCCTGGGTCTGAGTCAGTCTTTATAATGCCAAATTGTAATGAATGCAAGCATGTCCAAAATAAATAAATATGAACTCTGCACCTTTAGACACGCATCGATATTCTTTGCTGCGCTAGTCTATTCATTTTAAAACTTCACTGCTGGAAGCTAAAGGGTATATTGTCAAAAGTGTCGAGTTTAGAACAAGGGCAGTGATGTTCAGACTGTACAATGCACTAGTTAGAGCTCATCTGGATACTGTGGACAGTTCTGGGCTCCACACTTCAAGAAAGATATCGCTGCTCTAGAGGCAGTTCAGAGGAGAGCAACCAGACTTATTCCAGGTCTGAAGGGAAAGTCCTACTGAGAGACTGAGGACCTGAACCTTTTCACCCTGGAACAGAGGAGACTACGTGGGGACTTGATCCAAGTCTTCAAAATCATGAAAGGCATCGACCACATCAAACCAGAGGAGCTTTTCCAGATCAGCAGGGACACACGCACCCGGGGACACAAATGGAAATTGGGCTTCAAGGCATTCAAGACAGAAAACAGGAGACACTTCTTCACACAGAGAGGCGTCACAATCTGAACAAACTCCCCAGCGATGTGGCTGAAGAGACAATTTGGGAACATTCAAAAACAGACTGGATAGGATCCTTGATCACTCAGTTATTAATGGACACCAAACGAGCACGATGGGTCGAATGACCTCCTCTCGACTGGACACTTTCTTATGGTCTTATACGTTGATCGTATTTACATAGGTTGTCAATAGAGGACCTGCATCTCATGAAGGTACATTTGAATTGCAATTTGTGTGCCTTTCTAAACGTTCCTGCCTTCATCATGTTTTGAACAGACACACAAACTAAATTAATTTTCAAAAATGTATTTCTTCCCAAATGTACAACCTGTCCCTTATTAAGAGGTTGTTGTTTCAGATGTTTACGTTGATCCAGATAAATAAACACTGGCTCTCACTTCAGTGGGAGTGAGTGGGTCGGCTCTGCACCACATTGAGATGCAAAGATCTTTCAATTTCCAGTTGTGTGTCTAAATATGATGTATAGATATAACATTTAATAATCATAACATGTTACAGTCCAACTCCGTCTACTTAAAACAAGACTGACTGGCTGGGAGCTGCACCCAAGACGAGAGCCAACAGTGATCAATCACAGAGGGTGTAGCGTTTCCTCGGCCGGTCCAGCTGGCATCGATGGACGAGGAGAACACATTGGCAGGAGAGATCGGGCCCGTCGGGTCATTGCGGCCATGTTGCCTCACCTTGAGAGACTGTTTTGAGGACGATGAGGGTGGACAGGAACCTCACGTGGAGGCTGGGGCTTCTGAAGAAGGCCGCGGTCGCCGGCTTGCCCTCGTGGCCGCGGTCGGGGGAGCCGCCTCGTCCTCTGCGCGGAGCCGCCCCCCGGTAGGCCTCCTCGCCCAGCCGTCTCATGGTGGAGGTCAGGGTGTTGTGCTGGGAAAGACGGAGGGAGTTAAGGGAGGTGGCTGTGGTCACGACACACGAATCTCATATTAAAACACTTATGAGCAAATAAGGTTTTGGCTCATTGCCGTTCCAACTTAAACTCCTTCTCCAGGTTTCGGTTAAACGGTTTCCTTGATGTGGGAGCAGTAGCTTCACCGGCACGGTGGGAAACAAGCCGATTGCCGGCAGCAGGTCATTATTTATTTCTGACATGCAATTCCTCGCAGGAAGGAAAAAAAAAAGAGAGGAAAGTTCCAACACAACTCTGTGTACGAAAAACAACAGCACCGAAGATAAAACACTGGAGTGAAACACTGAAAACATTTATCCATATTGGCCCTGATGTTGCATGTCTGTTTAAATTGAACACACGTTGCACATGTGATTTGAATTTAACGGCAGCCTGTTGCGAGACTCTTCCCGATCCAATGTGGAAGGGATGTTGTAACTCTGGGCTTCCCGCCCCTCCGACAGGCTGTTTCTGTACCATCGAGGGCAAGAGCTCGTTGCTTGCGGATGCCAAGCACTAAGATTTATTTGTTTATTATCTCATGGACCAAACAGAGGCCCTGAGCTGGGGAGGGTTACCTGGGGGGTGTTTTCCAGCTGCCTCAAAGCCCAGTAGATGAATCTGACCAGCGGCACGTGGAGACTGGCGCTCACGGCCGGACCCGACTGCAGCTGCTCGGTCAGCATCGGCAACAGCTGAGAGACAAACACACACAGCGTCGCCGGTCAGGAGAACATTGTCACGATGGAGGAAAAACACACTCGGGGACAGAAGTTTGAAGCCAATTTACTAATATGACACACTGATCTTTAAGGTTTAGATGCCCTGAAATATATGATTTGAAACCGTGAAATCTCAAAAAGTCTAAAGAATTAAAAAGGGATGAACACTACAGTATTTTTCGGTCTGCAAATCTGATTAACAGCGTCTGCAGAGCCTCGGCGAAGCGAGAGATCACAGTAACACTGTGTACACAAATGTACAGTAGCCAAAACTGAGGAAACGCAATAAAAAAAAAAGACACATCAAACAGAAGTATGAATATCAGTGTTTTTTCTTGTTTGTTTCCCCCAGGGTTCGTTTCTACTCTTTTTTGTGACATCACACACACATCGGAAACTGAGATGTTGTGTTTCTCTCCTTCTTTGGGCTTCAGTGAACTGTCAGGAATGGGACAAAAGGTGAGAGTGTGTCATCAGGTCTTTGTGGTTTGCTTTCTGCCTGTAACACAAATCACTTCCCCGCTGGGAGCGAACGCCACAATCAATACAGCAGCCCGGGAGCCGGCGTTCGCTCTCCAGCCCTGTGCGTTAATATTCACAAATCACCATCTTCCAAGAAGCATTGTTCTGCTCCCCGGGAAAACAAAGGGCGCCATTGACTGTAACAGGTCAGAACACGCCGAGCGTTTCTGTTCCACTGAGAGCCGATCTGGCAGGGCGCTCGAGGAAATCTAATACACATGTCAAACCTTTGAACACCTCTCCTGCGCCAGGCTGTCGTCTCCTCCGTCTCGGGGGGGTAGATGGCGGAGCTGCAGATCCACGACCCAGTCCAGCAGGGCGGCCAGCGCCTCATACACAGCGGGGCTCGGGGGCGGCTGCCGGTCAAACACACAATCAGATGCGATTCATCACTGCACAACAACAATCCATCTCAGTCCAACGACAGCAGAAGAGAAAGTGCAAAGCCAGCCTCTGTGTTTAAGAACAGCATCCTGCCGTTGATTTCCTTATTTGATTGTCGGCTCTGTGTTATGGATTCCGATGCTGTAATTTGATTAAAGGGCACAGTAACACAACGTCAGGAGGAAATATCGACAATTTCTGTGATTACTGTTGCATTTAATCAGCCATTAGCGGCCTGGATTGGGTTTCAGCTAATGAAGATTAATTACAAGCGCGCCTTCCGCAGCGGAGGACCTCAGAGCTCCTTGGCCGACCGAATGCCTTGGCGGTCCTTCGGGGATGTATACAGGCTGGCTGCTCTCATCCCCGGCACCATCCATCACCTGCCAAGTGGCCCGCTCTCCCGCTCCGCCACAAACGGCAACACGGCACCGCGGCGCTCGCTGATTGGGCTTCCTGTTCATCCGATACCGCTCCGTTTAGTTTTCATTACGGGGCTTCCAGGAGTTCTGACCGTGTTTACCTTGGCTGGTCGCGCCCCGGCGGCCGCCTGGTCTCGTCTCGCCCGCTTCACGTCCTGGCCGCCGGGGGGGATGTTCTCTCGCCCCCTCTGCACCGCCAAGAGCTCGTGCTTCCGCTGTAGGACGGCAAGAGCGGAGAGTGAGGGACTTCACTGCAGGGACAGGAACTACACTGGAGCTGAGGAGCGCAGAGCAGCCACCTCATCTGAGAGTCACTGGGCACGCCAGGCAAACACAATTACACACATAGACACACACACACACACTCTCTCACTCACTCACTCTCTCTCACACAAACACACGCACACACACACTCTCTCACTCACACACACACACACACACTCACTCTCTCTCACACACACACACTCTCTCTCTCACACACACACACACTCTCTCACACACACACACTCTCTCTCTCTAACACACTCACTCTCTCTCTCACACACACACTCACGCACACTCTCTCACACTCTCTCTAACACACTCTCTCACTCTCTCTCTCTCTAACACACTCACTCTCTCTCTCACACACACTCTCACTCACTCACTCTCTCTCTCACACACACACACTCACTCTCTCACACACACACTCACTCACACACACTCTCTCTCTCTAACACACTCACTCACTCTCTCACACACACACACACACACACTCACTCTCTCACACACACTCACTCACACACACACTCACACACACTCTCTCTCTCTAACACACTCACTCTCTCTCTCACACACACACACTCACTCACTCACTCTCTCACACACAAAACAGTCTCTCTCACAAACACACACACAAAAAACCTATAATGATCCTGTTGCACAGTTTTATGCTGCAGACCAGAAGTACAGGAAAAGGATACAATATCGTGGCAGTAAATCGTTCTGTGTCTTTCCCCCTCAAATAACAAAGGGCTGTAAATAACAGGCATGGAAAGGATGGCAGGCAGACGTTGGGTTGAATCCCTCGGACGAATGCTAAACAGCGCAGAGGCCGTGTGTCTGACAGACATCCCAATCTTAAATCTCACATCAGATTGCCTAATCAGGCCCCAGATTCATAAATACCACAACCAATCAATAAAAGCTGGGTACTATCAGGAACAAGTTATGTAAATCAGTGTAGAGTCCCAGTTTACACACACATGTACCAAGTTCGGAACTCACGCACACGGATACAAAAAACTGACATTTCTGCACGCACGCACAAAAGCCTTGAATCATCCACGGATATGGGCACGGGAAGCCAACACGGACATTTGATTTTAATTACGAAGTCGTTTATACTGGGGGAAAGACTGACAAGTCCATCACAAAGACTAATAAATGGACGTGAGAAGTGAATGAGTGTAAAGATGCTGGAAAAAACTAAATAAATAACACCGAGAGCGTGCCTGCGACTGTTACATTTCACACGGTCGACGGGCACGGGCCGAACCAGAGAAACACAACAGACCGCAAAGAGCTCAATGAATTTGCAGAAGGGAGAATTCAGTTCGATTTGTTTCTACTGTGAAATCTAAGAAAGGCTCTTTTAACACTAGTTTGTTGATTATATATTAATATAGCTTTTAATTTTAGTCACAAAGTTGACTGTAAAATGTTGAAACAACTAAGTTCTACCGATTATTGAGTCATTTCTATAAATTACTATATTAAGTCGGTCACCAGTATATGTACTGACAAAGCAGTATCAAACTACTGTTCATGCATTAATTAATCAATTAAATCATTCAGCATCTGTATATGAAGAAAATAGGGCCTACGATACATATATATAGGGCAGAAATACATAAATTTATTTTATGTTTTTCAGCAAAATTGCCCATTCAAATGTTAGTAGCTTTCACTCTTTACACACAATTTAAGAAGTGTGTGATTAGACTAGAGTTATTTTCAGATGAACTTCTCCTCAGCAAGAAAATGCAGCCCCCCCAGCTGCCAAAAAGAAAGAAAAAGGGAGAAAGAGTAAGTGATATTGCTTTCTTTCCCATTTTTCTCACGGACCGTTGAAACGCGATCGCTGATCTGAGACGCTCTTCTCTCACCTGCAAGTTCTCCAGACGGGCCTGTACGCTCCTCGCCTGCTTCTCCAGCCTTTTGTTCTGCTCGCTGACATCATGAAGCTACAAACAAACACGCATTGTTAGCCGGATCAACAAAGACAGGCGGTGGAGGAAAACAGCGTCGCGGCGAACTTCACACACACACACACACAAACAGCCCCATCTGGTGGCTCGAGCGGGTGTCACAGATATCTTTCACAATGTGGGCCTTCAAAAGCATTTCTGTTGAATGAAATCCCAGCTCTGAACACATCTATCCAGTGAAGATGCTCACCGATGCTTATAAAAGTCTCCTTGCGAGAGTATTGGAGGATCGAACAGCCGACAAGACCAAGAGGGGCAAGCGGCTCGAAGCAAACTCACCTGCTTCTTCACAGTGTCGTTGAAGGCCTTCATGGTCTCGAAGGAGGACGTCAGCCTCTTATTCTCCTTGTCTCTGTCTCTCAGGCTCTCCTGGAGTCGTCTGACTTCCTGCTGATGTTGCTGTGAATGGAAACGGGATGTTTAAACACGTCGTAGGCCTCACGCCGCGGCCAGATCTTCTCCTCGGCTGAGCGGTACATGGGGATTGAACCCGGCGAACTCTGGTCCCAGAATAAAGCACGGACGATCTGTTCCATTCATTATCTGTGTGTGGGGGGGTACATCTGAACATGCAGTTCATAAAACACCCCATCACTCCCGCAGAGCCCTGGAGGCGCGGTCCGGGACTCGCACACTGTAAAAACAGCGCCCCGAGCGCACGATCAAAGCACGGGCAGTTTTTATGGTCAAACGCTTTTTTTCTCTCCTTTTTTTTATGTTTTTAAGCGAGACAAGCTGTTGGAGGTTTTCTGTGCCTGGGGGCCAAACTGTTCCCCCGATCAAGGGCAGAGAAGGGATGAGGTCATGACAACGGCAGGTCTTTCGAGAGAGCCTGGGCTGGGCTCCTGGAAAACAGCCGTTCTCGGGTTCACAGGTGCCGAGGAGAAGCCGACAGAAACAGTCCCAACCTGTGTGTGTTACAGAGAGCAACAGGAGGGATTCGCTCGGGGAAAACGATACGCTCGTGGGTGAGAAGAGAGATGAGTGTGACGGGTATGACACGAGCATAAAGCCTGTGATTAGGAGTGCGGGGGGGTGGTGGCTTGTGCTGGACCTGCCTAGCGCAGCTGTGTGGAGTTGTATTCCTTGCCGTGGGCGCTGTGGGAGTGCCAGTGAAAGACACAAGCCTTGGCTTAAATGCTTAGAGATGCTGTCGAATTATGTCCGGTGTTATTCCTTCCTTTCTCTCTCTCTCTCTTTCTGAATTGGCTGCTGCCCAGTGTCCGCTGTGCCCCCTGGCCTCACCTCCTGGAGGCAGCGGATTGTGGTGCGCACCTCCTCCTCCACGCCCCGGATCTGGCCCAGTGCACTCTGCTGCTGCAGGAGCCGGGCCTGGTCCTGCTGGAGTCTGTGCTCCCGCTCCCGGAGCTGCGCCGCCAACTCGCGCTGGGCCACGCTCTCCACCTGGAGAGAGAGAGAGAGCATAAGAACAACACAAGAAAGTGTCCAGTCGAGAGGAGGCCATTCGCCCCATCGTGCTCGTTTGGTGTCCATTAATAACTAAGTGATCAAGGATCCTATCCAGTCTGTTTTTGAATGTTCCCAAATTGTCTCTTCAGCCACATCGCTGGGGAGTTTGTTCAGATTGTGACGCCTCTCTGTGTGAAGAAGCGTCTCCTGTTTTCTGTCTTGAATGCCTTGAAGCCCAATTTCCATTTGTGTCCCCGGGTGCGTGTGTCCCTGCTGATCTGGAAAAGCTCCTCTGGTTTGATGTGATCGATGCCTTTCATGATTTTGAAGACTTGGATCAAGTCCCCACGTAGTCTCCTCTGTTCCAGGGTGAAAAGGTTCAGTTCCTCAGTCTCTCAGTAGGACAGTCCCTTCAGACCTGGAATAAGTCTGGTTGCTCTCCTCTGAACTGCCTCTAGAGCAGCGATATCTTTCTTGAAGTGTGGAGCCCAGAACTGTCCACAGTATCCAGATGAGCTCTAACTAGTGCATTGTACAGTCTGAACATCACTGCCCTTGTTCTCAATTCTACACTTTTGACAATATACCCTAGCATTGTGTTTGCCTTTTTTATTGCTTCCCCACATTGTTTGGATGGACAAAGTGAGTCCACGTAGACTCCTAGGTCTTTCTCATGTGTTAAGGAGACAGAGAGGAAGTTAGGAGGATTTAATCTACATCACAGCAGAGAATCACGTATTGATGCGATTCAGAACGATTAGATGAGTCACCCTGAGCATCTGAAACCTGCGTTGATCATCTTTCAAAACACATCTCCCGGTTCCCATGTCTGACAGACACACCGAGTCTCAGGCCGGGATCCCACCTGCAGCTTGTCGTAGATGAGCAGCATCTCGCGGTACACCTGGCCCATCTCGGGAGGCAGAGAGCAGCGCTTCTCCCGGGTCTCTGCTCGGGGGCACGCGGCCCTCAGGTCCGCATGGGGGTCGGTCACGTGGGAGCCCGAGGCCCGCGCCAGGTTCGAGGGCAGGGTCACGTCTGAAACGGAAAAAACTCGAGGTCAAACTCCACAGTCAAGAGTCCGATATGCAGTTGTGAACTGTGGAGTGGAGAGGGGGAAAAAGAATGAAATGCATTCCAGAATGAAGAGAGATATCAAGACCAGACGGACATCATTCAAAACCAACCCGTCTCGGTGTAGAGCTGTGAGTTGGTGTCCAGCGCATCCACAGCCTCCTCTCCACTGAGCTCCTCCTCGCTGACCGCCGAGCTGCCATTAAACATGCACTGCTCTGTCCTGTCCTGCCTGGGACCAGAGCGAGGAAGTCAACGTTAAGATAATGATCAGAAACGTCTTGAAAACAGAGGAAGTCGAGTTTCCCCGTCTCTGAAAGGTTTTATGCCCCATTCTCTACATCACATTAAATATAATTAATAAAATATCATCCATCTTACAACACGTAAGCTCTTGACCGGTGATTAAATGAATGGAATTGCCGATCTGTAGCTCTGCTTTTGAAGACCATGTCAGGGCAACGTTTCCTGATGACCCAGACACCTCCTCCTCACAGGGCCAGAGCGAGATCTCTTGCTCCGGTCCCTCCTGACTCACGGACGCAGGCACAGCAGCTTCCCCCTGGGGCTGCAGTCTGAAAGTGTCCTGCTGGAAACACTGGCTCACATCCGAGGCGTTACCGAAAGACGTACCTGTCCGAGCCGCGGCTGACTGTCTCGTAAAGCTCCCGGATTGCTCTGCGATACTGTCTCCTCTCGCTGTAGCTGAGGCCGGACTCGGGAGACTTCTTCTCCACCGAGGTCAGCATCCGAGGCTCTGGCGAGACGTCTGCAGTGACAAAGATTATTCTAATTATATCTCTATTTAAAAGTAAATATTTATACTTTACTTTCACTACAGTATCTGCTATTCTATTCTTGAATTGCTTGGGGCAACAGATAATCGATGAAATATGGCCGGACATGATGTGGATGTTTCTTGCACAGAATTGCATACCAGCATCATTGTCGGCGACCATCGACTGCTTCGGTCTGAACTCAGAGGCTAATGTCCAGTAGATTAAAACCGATTTTCATTTTATATAGATAAAGTTTCTCTAAGTGCTCCCATGCCGATCAAGACCACTGTAATCAATCGAGCGGAATAACGGACATTAATCGATCGTTATCAGGATTTAAAAGGGACTCACCGCAGGATGTTGACACACTCCCAGATTTGAAACTGACGCCTGATGTATTCGCAGTCCTTTCCTAAAAATGGACAGCGTCAGTACTGGGGGTCAAAGCAACAGAGCTCTGTTTTATGTGAGGATTATTATTATAAATCTAAACATGGAGATAAAGAATGACGATCTACAATAAACAAGAGGATCAGTGCCTCCCAACATGGGTTTAGCTGGGAATTTCCTGCACTTATCCTCAACTCCGTTAGATGAATCAGGTAGAAATTTAAATCACTGCAACGAAGTGACTGTAGTGGGAAAATTTACTTTTATTATTTCCTTTATAATCTCTATATATTATTAATGGTTTCATGTTGCTAATTCAGTCTGGTCTATAAAGCAATCATTATTTTGTATTTATTCTGCTCTGGGGACTACTTTAATTATTAGTTCAAATGCATTTCTGTCTGAGGGGTTACTTCAATCAAGCATCATCTTCTCACGATTTCATTCAGCCACTGTCTTCTAGGATATTCAATCAGCTGAAACAGTAAAGCAGTATAAAGGTTGTGTGTTTTGGGGCACAGGTCTTTCATTAAGGACTTACAACAATATCTTTGATTAAAATCTGCTGCCTAAGAATGCGGACCATCACCAATCAACTCATCAAACACTTCAACAACAGTAACACACTTAGCTCTGTGTTACTTATTATGTATGTGGTAAACTATGTCATACAACTGTATTTTAATGAGATGCAATCACTTCCGACAGAGAAGACTGTAACCCATTGTCTCTGAAGATCCAAAAAGGCTTCTCCAACTCACATCCTCAGTTCTTTTCTTCACTTCATGTGAAAGGAGAGCTCCGGATTAACCCGAGTTTATGTTTTCTGTAATAAACTTGTCACTTCATGGATTTACTAAAACCACTACATGTCAATCTGGGATCAGCCGGTAGCTAAAACAGCATGCTCTTGAACAGGCAGCTTTCTCCAGCAGGTGTCGCTTCAGAGCTCATACCACAGCATTACTGTTTGACATGTTTAAACAAGACTGACGACGGAGGCCAGGGGTCTCCAACCCTGGTCCTGGAGAGCCCCCATCCAGCAGGTTTTAGAGGACACCCTTCTATTGCCAATTTATAAACACCTGGAAGTATTTCAGTCTGATCAGTGAAGCTTTGGTTTGTTAAATTCAGTAATTTAGAAACCATTGAAGCAATTATCAGAATACCTGCAGCCTCTCTGAGCAAGAGCTCCCTTGGTTGATTGGCTAAATTGATTAATAACTCACATGTGTTCCTAGTATTTAGAAATTGATGATCTAGGGTGACCTATAAGATAAACTGGATTGGGGTTGGACACCCCTGACGTAGGCCATTCGAGACAGGGCAGGAGTGTGAAGGTCCTCTTACACTGAAATAAACGCACTGGTCAATCACAAACGCTCAGCTCACGCATTGCTTTCTTGCAGAGAAATGCCATTTGGGATGTCTGGAAGTGTCAGAATTACATGGACGCATCGGTAGTTAACAATGATTGCTGCTGTGATTGGTCGGTCATTTATTACACAGTGCGGTGATTGGTCAGTCGCTCAGGTACACAGTGCGGTGATTGGTCGGTCGCTCAGGTACACAGTGCGGTGATTGGTCGGTCGCTCAGGTACACAGTGCTGTGATTGGTCGGTCGCTCAGGTACACAGTGCGGTGATTGGTCGGTCGCTCAGGTACACAGTGCTGTGATTGGTCACTCGCTATGCCACACAGTGTTACAGTGCTGTGATTGGTCAAGCGTTAAGATGCGCAGTAGCTAAGGTATCCGCTATGGTTTATTTCAGTTGTTTTAATCGCTTCTGCTTTATTTACTTGTTAATTTTTGTTGGTCTGTTGATCAATCTTTACAGCGCTCCGTGGCTGCCCTGCGAAGTCGCTATACAATCCGATTGATTATTGACTGAATGTGTTAAGCACCGTCAATGTGTTGAGTAACCGTCACTGTTGCCACGACCGGCAACAATAAAGACGCCAAACCGAGTCCAACATTTAATCTCGCCAACAGCTCCCTCACACAAAGCAACCGCTGCAGACCGATTTAAAACGAGTTAACATATTTCTATTGCAATGAAACCGTCCGTACTGCCACTACCAGGGCTGCCCTGTTCACCAAATAAACAAATCAAACCGCACATAAGGACACGCAGGGAATGAACTGGACGCGCTACTGCAGTGAGACGGAGTGAACAAGCCCACCCGGCCGCGGTCCAGGTACTTCTTCTTCAGCCTCTGCACCGTGATGTCCAGATCCACGGCCGCCTCTGCAAAACTCATCGTGAGCTCCGCAGCGAGCCCCGTGCGCGATGAACACCGGGCCGCTGTCCGAGGACTGTCTACCGGCACAGACAGCGCGCAGCCGTTTGAATCCGGAGCTCCTGCCGTGACGTGCGCGGCGTTTCCGCCCAGGGACCCACTTCCGCCACACCGTGCGCAAAGGCTTCTGGGATCGATACACATGCTGCATGAGAAACTTTACGGAGTCAGAGGAGCTGCCCAATGTGGTCGTTATCGGCAGATCTAGATAAAATAACGACCGTTTCTTACGTTTATATATTAGCAAAGGTATATGCTAATATAACGCAAAGAAACAGCGGGTTCTATTGCATTGCTTAAGCTCCATGTGCAGTTTTACACCGAGGACACGGTCTAGGTTGTGGAATCGGATCTGTACCTGTAGGTGGTCAGAGTTTGGGTCAACCGATGAGGTCTGGTCCCAGTGTGACCCCTGACTGGAGACCCAGCTTTATTCTACTGAATTGGCTCAGTCTGGTACTTTGCATTGGAGCCATTTAAACATGCATATTAGATTTTAAACATTTCATCCCTTTTATTTACTCATTTCCTTGCTGGTAGTCTGCAGTAAGGAGTTTTCACATGATTATAAAAATAAGACATTCACATCCCCACCATCATTGTCCTGTTGCTCTACAGCTTTTATTCAAAAGAAACATAGCAGTAAATAAACTGAAGTTTGGTACTTATTCATGCATTTACAATCGTTCATTTACAGATCCTCCATAGAGGACAAGAGAATTTGAATTTGAAGAGCACTGTACAGCAGGCCGTGACCGATACAGAGACACAGGGTGCGGCGGCCGCTCCTTCACACCCTCAGACTCCCAGAGAGGCGGCTGCGCGATGATGCATCACATCAGACAAATGCATGACCGAGCTCAAACTAACAGATGTCCAACAAAACAAGCCAGCATTGAAATACACAGCTTTAACGAGGCCACGGGTTTTCAGCCTCTGTCCTGGAGAGGTTTCTGTAAATATCTGAAGACTCTGCTTGGTTATACTTTGTTTTTCACAGCATTAAGCAGCATTAACCCAAATGCTTCCCAAACAACTTCCCCCTCAACGTCCAGAGTCTGGTTTGTTAAAAAAAAAATATTCAGATTTGCTCAGATCCAACATTCTGCCTTTACTTTTGATCTGGCTCACTTTTCATCAATTGTCACAGCAGGATTACATTAAACAGTAACCGCTTCTGTCAGAAGATGAAAACGAACCAGTTCAAGAGCGAAAACAACCAGAAAACGAGATTCCAGATCCTTAATCCAGATTAAAGCTCCGAAAACACGGTCCCTTTGGATACAATGAACAACAAAACTGTTGTCCTCCAGGAACAGGACTGAAAACCCCTGATCTAAACAATTAAAAATGCTTAAGTAACCCACAATTAAACCCAAATTCCATGAGGCTTTAGTGGTAGCACAGTGGAGGTGAAACATTTCAAAAAGAACGGGGGAAAAAAACCCTTTAAAAACACACATAACTCTTTAATCCAATTTCTATTAAGACAGTTTTACAAAAACATTTCAGGAGTTTGTTACAAACAGCAGCCAGTGTTTTCTGATTTTATTGAACACATGCAAAAATGTTCCCAGACAGACATTATATATATATATATATATATATATATATATATATATAGATATAGATATATAGATAGATGGATATACACATACGTATAGATATATATCTATAATAAAAAAAAAATCAATTTACAGATATACGTACACACACACACACACCTTTCTGTAAAGATGCCAGATCGCTCTACAGGATCCCGTGATGGTTTTAAAAGTCAGTGCCTCGGGACTACAGCTTCCCGCAGGCCGAGACCACGATGCTCTTGCTCGGCTTGCCCGTCTTGGAGCCCAGCTCTGCCATGCGCCTCACCACGTCCATGCCATCTTTGACGAACCCGAAGCCGACGTGCTTGAAGTCCAGGTGCTCGGCCTTCTTCAGCGTGATGAAGAATTGGGAGTTGTTGGTGTCTCGGCCCCGGTTGGCCATGGACAGCAGGCCGGGCCCCGTGTGCCGCACGTCGAAGTTCTCGTCCTCAAACTTGTCTCCGTAGATGGACTTGCCTCCCGTCCCGTCCTGATTCGTGATATCTCCCCCCTGGACAGAGAGAGGGGGTGAATAGACAAGGATACACGACTCTGATATGCTGCCAAAGCTCACTATGGCCCGGCTACCCACTGTCACGCACACGCCGGCGGTCACGCACCTGGCACATGAAGTCCGGGACGATGCGGTGGAAGACGGAGTTGCGGAAGCTGAAGCCCTGCTCCCCGGTGCAGAGCGCACGGAAGTTCTCGGCCGTCTTGGGGACGATGTGGGCGAACAGCTCCATGGTGATCCTGCCCGTGGGCTGCCCGTCGATGGAGATGTCGAAGAACACTCGGGGGTTGCCCTCCCTGGAGAGCTCCTGCACTCGGGACAGCTGGGCACCATCCGTCTGGGTCAGGCCGGCCTGGCACTCCTCGAACTTCCTCTTGAAGGCCTCGGCCAGCTCGGCCGTCTTGAACCTGGCGGCCAGTTGCTCAATCCTGCCGTCTCCGTCTGAGGGCACCGCAAAGAGAGATTGAGAAATTGCACGGAGGAAGCCCCTAGAGAAAGTAATCCCGGCCAAAACCTCCGGCCGGCCCCTCACCTGCGTAGTCGGTGGCGGTCCACACCAGGGCGCTGGTGGACGTGTTCATGGGCTTCAGGTCCATGGCCGTGGAAATGACGTGGTTGGCGCAGACCTTTAGCACCTGCTCCCGCCGCATCAGCACCCGGTAGTACCTCTTCTGCGGGTGGAAGAGGATCTTGATGTCGCCCACGCCACGCTCCTTCCACTGGTTGGCGTCCCGGTCCCAGCGGTACAGCTTGGTCCGCTCCTTGAACAAGATCTCCTCGTCCTCCTCGCCCGACTTCACCTCCACCTGCGCGAGGAAGAGCACACATCACCCACAGTGTGGATTCATCAGGGTGGGCTATTCCCCTCTGACAAAGCCCCTCTTGGCATTCATTTTAATGGTCTTATCTGGAAAGGAAAAGGATTTAAAGCTGGCCAGTCAGCTGTGTGACCTTCAACAGTCAGCAGGCTTTTAATAGGCCTCTGTTCTGGTCACACAATAGGGCTCAGGACTGCGGGGGAAATCCCGGCCCGGATCAGCCACTCCTCGTGTGATTTATTTCTTCCCCCTTCCTGCAGCCCTGCTGCCCTGTCGAAGGAAGAGCGTACCTCTGGCAGAGACACGATGGGCTCAAACTGGATGTCCACATTGCCGGTGGCGTCCTCGTCCTCGCTGCCCTCCTCCTCTCCCTCGGGGCGGGGGGCTGCGGCGGGGCCCGTAAACACGGGCACACCCGCGTTGGCCCAGGAGAAGTTCGTATCTGAAAGGCCGGCAAACACAAGTGAGTTGCAGAAAGCCAGAGCCGGACTCGCACTTCAGACGCACACAAGGATTTCAAAACAAACCGCTGAAGACCCCAGATGAAGTTCAGAGGACAGTCGAGCCACACCCGAACGTACACACCTTCTTTACCGAATGCAAACTCGCCCGAGGTGCTGCTGGCCAGGTCTGCGAAGGAGAAGGCGGAGGCCGCAGCAAAGCCAAAGGACACAAGTGATTCTGCAGGAGGGAAAATGACATTGACAGTGCCACGCATTCTCACACACACATTCTTCCTCAAGCAAAAAGGACCCCAAACGTGCCTTGGCTGCCGGAGTCCGCCTCACTGCTCTTCTTTGTTGACAGGTCGATGGGCCGGCTCTCCAGGGCGCTGGGGCGCGGTGGGCTGGCTGGGGTCTCCGATTTGGGCTCAGCCCCTGTAGGGACAGTCTGGTCCCCCACCGCGGTCACATCAGTGCCGCTGCTGCCGGGGGGAGTGGTCGTCTCGGCACGGCTGCTCACCTCGGTCTCCTGTAACGACAGCGGCACTTTGAGAAAACGCACAACCCCAACGAGAGAGAGAGAGAGACGACGCACCAAAAGTGAATTAAATAACGGCAAGATCGATACAGCCAAGCTGGTGTACCCACCATGCTGACTCCTATTCTCCAGCTCTCCGAGGCTGTTTTTAGGCTCACCAATTATTTTATCCGTCATTTTACTTAAAAAATTGCTTAAAGGTCTCGTGCCATATGGCTACTAGTGAAAACAAATCCAATTCAAAAGGAAACACCAACATTCTATACGACGTCATTCTCTTCCTTTCGTAGTAACAATCACAACAAGTACTACAAAGCGGTTTTGAAGGTCAGAAATGCACACGTCCCTGCATTTAAACTGAGCACAGCATTAAGAGACTGTTATACCCGCTTTACCACGAGTGGCAGGATTAATTAGGCCAACACCACCAGACAGCAGCCTGCACACAACTCCCAAGGCAGCCAAATGTTTTCAAACCCCCGGCTGTGAGAAATGAGTCACGGATTCAAACAAGACTATTCATTATCTATTGCCTCCCTTCAGCAGAGGGAGAGGAAACCCAACGAGCGTCTCACCAGCGCCTGCTTCACTTTGCGCACTTCCGTCTCGAAGTCGTCCGCCCGTTCCTTGTCGCCCTCCGGGTCGCTGCCCGCCCCACAGAAGAAGGTGGCCGGCAGCTGGAGGCTCCTGGCCCTCTCCTCTTCCTCGGGGGTCGGCTTCTTCTCCCAGACAAAGACGCACTCCGGCTCTCCCTCCTGTGGTGGTGCTGCCGGGGACTGCGTGGCTGCGGGGCGACAACGCACGGTTAGTCAGAGCCCGGGGACTCTAAAGGCACAGGAAGGCCCCCCACGTTCTCCCCACTTTGCCCGGGAAGTACATACACGCTGCTGCCGGCCTCTCCAGCGTAGGGTCGGGATACAGCTTCCCATTCAGCTTCCTCACGGCTGTCTCAAAGTCCTCATCTGCGGAGGAGAACAGGTTCTTCAGTCAAATCAGAGGTAAAACTGAGGCAGCTCCTGGAGCAATGTCATTCCATTACAGAAATGCATGTATTGCGAGCTACTGATCTGATGCAAACAAAATACAAATCAAATTAAAAATAGCCGGAAATGCACTTCCTGTATTATTGTCATCCAGCGCCATGTGGCCGTCAAGATAGAGGGGCTATAAATTACTGGACTCCATCACACGGGGGGGAGAGGAGGACAAGAAACACCCTTTCGGTTGTGGTGAATATTTATGGACTTGGAAGCTTCTTTCAAAATAAGAGGTCAGTTACCCATCATGCACTGGGAGACATGGGAATGAAGACTTGTTGAGGCAATATGGAAAACAAATCGCTGTTTATCGATCTCTGAAAACTGGCAGAAGCACCAGGTTTTAGTTTCTGGGTTAATACTTTTGCAAATTTGACTTAAAAAGGAGTCGTTTCTCTTGAACACGTTTCTATAATGATGCTCTAATTAAAAGGCATGTAAACCTTACATTCGTGACTCAGAGTCCCACGTTTAAATATGCAAACACGCCCAATATAATAAAACGAATGGGCAGAGCGGGGGGCGCATCTCACCGTCGTCCTGGTCATCGCTGGTGTAGCCCGGCTCGTTCTGGTAGCAGAAGAAGGTGGGGGGCAGCTGCAGGCTCTGCGCCAGCCGCCTCTGCTCCTCGGTGGCCCGGCGCTCAAACACAACCTGGATCTCGTCCGGGTCCGTCCGCCCGAGGGCACGGCCATCCCCTGCAGATGCCAGTTGGTCGGCTATGGTGTCCTTCACGGTCGGGCCGGATGCCGCTGGATTTACAGACGGGCAGAGAAGCGCAGACGAAGACAGTGAGTACACAAAGAAACCCCCTGCCCCCACCCCAGTGCGCATCTCATTAAAAACACAGAAGTGTGAAGGAAACGATCCCCCTGAACAAGAATCACTGACACAGAGAAGCTGATACTGACTCGGGGGGAGAAGGGCCTTTCTATAAAATAGTCAACCATTAATGTCCATTTAAAGAATCTTGTCCGAAGTAACACATATGGTCAAATCAGTCAAGTCCCGTTATATATCCAAGCGATATCCTGGTGAAACAGTACGGAAACCACAGTTTGACACCTTCCAATGTTTTAGCAGCTCAACGTTTGGGGAGATCAGTTTATTTGTAAGTCACTGCACTGATGGCTATGGCAAGGAAACTGGATACATTAATTTGTTTTGAGGGAGGGGGGGTCATGAGAAAACTACTAAGCATAGTATGTAAATAAAATAAATAAAAGACACACACGTTCATCTTTGTACAGGCTATCATTCCGAGTCATTCTGAACATGGCCCTGTTGTATGAAGAGGAGAGGTCATCTCCCGGGTTAGTCCACACAGACAAACACATGCAAGGTCCAATAGAGAGTGGCATGCATCCCAAAGCGGTTTCACAGGGACCGAGGGGTGCGGGACAAACACGCTGCGATGACGGGCTACAACTGCACAACTGCAGTTCAGAGAAGACAATTGCTGCATTTCAGTAAGAAGCAGATGCCTCGACGCACTTCCATCATTTTTAAATCGAGGCCAGGAGCGTTGGGGGGGGGTTAATAAGCCCTGAGGGGACAGGGAGCGGCTACACAATTTAAACGTCTTAAGAGCACCAAGCAGCTGTCTGATGACTGGGGCCGGTCTTTACTTGTCATGAGGGGCCAAAGAGGGGACTGGAGTTGTATCCTGTGCTAAAAATGTGTCTGAACTTTGTGCCACTTACACACTATATCCCACAGAGATACTTGGATTCCTCAGATATCCGATTTCGGGAGCTCTGGCTGGGACGGAGTAGAACTGGTATGCACCTTGCTATGCTTACATGCTATATATAAACTTTCCTGGGAGCAGAACAGGGCTACAATTCTCCGTCTGCAAACTAAGCCCCAAACGGTGACCTCCCAAAACCGATCCAATGAAGAGAACACACTGTCCCAACACAACGGGCATGCGACAGGGTTAGGCTCTTGCACAGACGCTCGTGTGGTTTCCACGCCATACAGCCAGGTTATGCCGGCAGCGGTTGCCAGTGGGGGGTGTCAGCGCAGCGGGGGACGTGTCACAGTACCAAATACCTGGGGGGTCGAATTGGTTGGAGGAGGTGCTGGTCCAAAAAGCCATAGGGTTATCTTTGAAAAGTCTAAAATCCAACCCTAAAAAAATAATGGTAGTGGGGGTGAGACAGGAACTACATGAGCCGGGCGGTTTAGTAAATTGTGAGAACTTGGCCTTCCCTCCCGGAGCTCTTGCACTGCTATGCTTTTAGTTTTACTTCCTTAAAATTGTACATTATAGGGAAAATAAGTGAAAACTGCACTGAAATGCAACGACATTTCAAATTGACCGCCAAAGCAATAATGACAGCACCCCGAGTCTAAGCCTTGCCTCTCACTGAAATTTCAAGCGAGCCCTCAGCATTCAAAGACCCCCTTATCGGTCTAAAGAAACAGTGGCTTCTCCATGACCCAATATGCAGCCCACACACAGAGAGGCAGCCCTCTTATGAATGAGATGTGAACAGTCATATGTATCACAACTAATACTGAGCTGGAAGCTGTGTGGAGTTAATGGGATTGCTCCGCAACACTGAGACCATGATGAATACTCTCATTCCCAGTACAATTAGGGTCTGTGGGGGGTGGGGGTGATTACAGATGCACAAAAGAACAGGGGGAAAAATAAAACCAGAGACATTCATACAACCCTGCTTCCACTCGATACAGACTATTCTTCAATAAAACTACTGTGAAGGCGTTCCTCACCTTTCTCCGGTATCTTGAACGGGGAGGACGCTGCCGGAGTGACGGTCGGGGCCCGGCGGCTCGGACTGGCGGTCTTGCTGCTCTCTGGCGCCGCCGCGCTGGTGGGCGGTGGGCTGCCCCCTTGGTCTTTGGAGGTCGGCGGGAAGCTGAAGCCAAACAAGCCCTTGGTTGGCGCACTGAACGGCACCTCTTTAGTGAAGATGCTCTTCAGGGACGCCGTGCCGAAGACGAACTTGGGAGGCGAGACGAAGACCTTGGCCGGGTTCTCGGGGCTGTGGGGCGAGGCCGTGGAGACCGTGCTGCTGGGGGAGGGGTCGCCCTGAGGGGGCAGCTCGGTCCGCTCCCGGGTGGTCTCCTCCAGCACGGCCACGGCCGCCTTCCCACAGGGCGACTCGCGGGGGGTGTTGTCCCGCGACGACACAGGCGTCACCAGTGCCTCCTTCTCCTGGGCATTCTTGGCCTCGTCGAAGATCTCCTTGAAGGAGTTGGCCACCTCCTGCAGCTTGAAGCGCACGGCCAGCTGCTCCACCCGGCCCTCACCTTCCGTGAAGTCGAAGGCACTCCAGATCCAGGCCCGCTCCGCCCCCTTCATGGGCTCCAGCTTCATGTCGGCTGTTATCCAGTGGTTGGCGCAGAGCTTGAGCACCTGGTCCCTCCGCATGACCACACGCACCCGCTTGGTGTCGTAGTTCTGGAGGATCTTGAGGTCGCCGATGCCCCGCTCTTTCCACTGGTTCAGGTCTCTCTCGTAGCGGTAGAGCTTGGCCCGATGGCTGAACACCACCTGCTCGTTCTCCTCACCGGTGGAGATCTCCACCAGGTCCGGCAGGGGCACGACGGGCTCGAAGTACTGGCCGTCCCGCTCCTCCTCCTGGGTGGTCTCCGCCTCGTCGTCCGTCACCGAGCCCCGGCTCTGGTTCAGCTTGGTGGGAGACTTGCTGGGGCTGGGCTGGAAGCTGAAGTTAAAGCCGGTGGTGGATTCCCCAAAGCGGAACAGGTTTTTCCGCACAGGACTGCTGGCCAGGGGAGAGGCGTAGACCGAGGTGTCCACACTGTCGTCCAGGGCGTCCTCCCGCAGATCATAGTTGTCCCACTCCAGCGTGGGGCCGGTGCTCTCCGCGTGGGGTTTGATGATCAAGCCCGACGTGCTGCTGGAAGTCGGGGCGCTGACCTGGCCTTCGTCTTCCGTGATCTTCGCCTTGTCGTCCGTCAGGAACGACTTCAGGTCCTTCAGGCCGGATTTCATCTCCTCCGCCTTCTGGATGAGGTGGGCCGTCCGTCCGGTGTCGACCAGCTTGTGGGGGGTCTGTAAGGGGATGTCCAGGAGCAGCCGCTGGCACTCCTCGAACTTGTGCTTGAAGTCCGCCGCCAGCTCAGGGCTCTTGAACTTGGCTGCCAGCTGCTCCAGCTTGGCATCTCCCTCCGAGAAGTCATTGGCCAGCCACATCCAGGCCTTATCAGAGCCAGAGAGGGGCTTCAGGTTCATGGTGGTGGTGATCCAGTGGTTGGCGCAGACCTTCAGCACCTGCTCCCTCCTCATGAGCACCCTCAGGCGGCCGTTGGCCTGGTTTTTCAGGAGCTTGAGGTTCCCCACGCCCCTCTCCTTCCACTGGCTGGTCTCCGGGTCGAACCGGAACAGCTTGACCCGCTGGGAGTATAGCACCTCCTCATCCTCCTCACCGGTGATCAGGTCCACCTTCTCGGGCATCTGGACCACCGGCTCGAACTGAATGTCATCATTCTCCTCCGTTTTGTACATGTCCTCTTCCTCTGCGGAGGTGTCGGCCCTCTGGTCCAGCTGCTTGGACACAAACAGCTGCTCGCCGGCTCTGGTGAAGCCTTTAAAATTGGGGTCCTCCTTCCCAAAACTAAAGCCATTATCGCCGGTGCTTTTAGCCAGGTCGGCAAACGTGAAGGTGTTGGGTTTGCCGACAAAGAGGGGATTTTCCGCATCCTGGTCCGTCCCCAAGGGTTTGGTCGTGCCGCTTTCAATGCCCGTCGCCTTCTTGGTCTCCCGGTGTTGCTCTGCGATGTTCTTCAGAAACAGGGAGGCCGAGCCTGCCACGGGGGGAGCGCTTTGAGCCGGAACGGCTGGTGGTAATGGTTCCTGAGTGCCGAACTTGAATCCACCCGAAGACACGGGCATGGAGAAGGAAAACCCTCCAGCAGCTGGAGTTTTGTTGCTTGGCTGAAATGCCGGGGGCTCGAACGCAAAAGCACTGGCTTTGAATCCGGTCGGCAGTGGCTGATTGGTCTGACAAACGCCGAAACTAAACGAGGAGCCCGACGGCGCCGTGGTTGTGGTGCCCTTGTGGTTGGGGTTGGGCGTTTGGCAGGAAACACAAGCAGCAGAAGAGCCTAGATTCCTGACTAAGCACGTATCGCAATCCCATTCACCGTCTTTCTTTGCAAACTGTGATGCCAGCTCACTCTGCGGGGGCATCTTGCCCTTGTCACTTGGGATGCCAAACGTGAAAGCAGATGCTTTACAAGGGGCCTGGCAAGAGACGCACTTGGTGGCGGACCCGTCGTTCCTCACCAGGCACGAGTCGCAGTCCCACTGTCCCTCCTTTTTGATGAACTGCGCTCCGAACCCGGACTGGACAGGTTTCTTCTGGTCGGCCCCCGCTCCGATGTCAAATGCAGGCTGGGCAAAGACACCAGACAAACCCAAACCAGTTTTGGCGTTTGGATTAGAAGTACTGCAAGATACGCAGGCTGTGGCAGTAGCTTCGTTCCTCACCAAACACATGTCACAGTCCCACTGACCCTCCTTTTTCGAAAACAAGCCTGTGAAGCCGATCGGTGCTGAAGGGGCAATTTTCTCGCTGGGAATGCCAAAGGAGAATTTGGAAGCCGACACTGCAGCAGAGCCATCGGTTGTGGATTTATTAGATGGATTGGGAGTCTGACAGGACGCGCAATGGGCAGACGCAGCTTCATTCCTTATTAAACACGCATCACAGTCCCACTGGCCCTCCTTCTTCGAGAATTTGTCTCCGAATCCCACTGGTTTGGCAGAGGTGGTGCTTTTTTCACTGGGAATGCCGAAGGAGAACTTGGAAGCAGACGCTGCCGCAGAGCCATCGCTTGCAGGCTTACGAGACGGATTGGGGGTCTGACAGGACACGCACTGGGCAGACGCAGCCTCGTTTCTGATTAAGCAGGTCACGCAGTCCCACTGGCCCTCCTTCTTCAAGAATTTGTCTCCGAATCCCACTGGTTTGGCAGAGGTGGTGCTTCTCTCACCAGGAATGCCAAAGGGCAATCTGGAAGCAGAGCCATCGGTTGTGGATTTATTAGATGGATTGGGAGTCTGACAGGACGCGCACTGGGCAGACGCAGCTTCATTCCTTATTAAACACGCATCACAGTCCCACTGGCCCTCCTTCTTCGAGAATTTGTCTCCGAATCCCACTGGTTTGGCAGAGGTGGTGCTTTTTTCACTGGGAATGCCGAAGGAGAACTTGGAAGCAGACGCTGCCGCAGAGCCATCGCTTGCAGGCTTACGAGACGGATTGGGGGTCTGACAGGACACGCACTGGGCAGACGCAGCCTCGTTTCTGATGAAGCAGGTTTCACAGTCCCACTGCCCAGCCTTTTTCTCGAACTGGACACCAAAACCTGGCACAGAGGGTTTGGAACTGCCTGTTCCGCTTCCGAATTGAAAACTAGTGGGCATTTGGAGGGATGCAAACGGTGCACCAAATCCACCTTCTTTCGGTGCTTCCTTACCAAACCCAAAACTAAAGGCTGATGAAGTGGGTGCTTTACCAGTCTCCACAGCCGACTTGGCATTGGGATTGGGAGTTTGGCAGGCCACACACGCTGCGGCTGCTGCTTTGTTTCTCACGTAACAGGCATTGCAGTCCCAGTCCCCTTCTTTCTTCACAAACTGAGCGCCGAACCCAGCCGGCTGAGACACCGCCGATTTGGAAGACTCTCTCCCCGGCTGCTCGTCCTGCTTGAAGGGAGACTTGGGGACCACCCTCTGAGCCTCTTCGAACCTGGATTTGAAAAGTGCCGCCTCCTCTGCCGTCTTAAACCGGATGGCCAGCTGCTCCGGTTTGGGACACTCGTCGGCGTAGTCCATGGCGTGCCACACCCACGACTTGTCCGAGCCAGCGTTGGGCTTCAGAGCCATGTCCGCCGTGATGTAGTGGTTGGCGCAGATCTTGAGCACCTGCTCCCTCCGCATCAACAGCCGGACCTTGCCGGACGTCCGGTGCCTCAGGATCTTGATGCTGCCGATGCCACGCTCTTTCCACTCCTTCGCCTCTGTGTCGAAGCGGAACAGTTTGGCTCGGTTGCAGTACATCTCCTCCTCCTCCTCCTCCCCAGTCTTCACGTCCACCTTGTCTGGGAGCGGCACGATGGGCTCGAAGTGCGGCCCGTCCTCGTCCTCCTCCGCGTGCGCACTCTCACCGTCACTCTCGCCGCCCCTGTCCTCCTGCCGCTCCCCGGCCGGCGACCCAAACGCCGGCTTGCCGACCTCCGCGAAGCTGAACGGCTGCTCGGCCTTGCCAAACATGCCGGGCTTGTTCTGGATGGGCGCGGCCATCTCGCCGAGCGGAAACCCTGCCGAGCCCTTGCTGCCGAAACTGAAGATGCCGCCACTTTGCCGGGGGGTGTGTTCCTGAGCTGGGGGGCGCTGCCCAAGGCCCCCGTCCGTCCTGGGGGGCATGTCGGATGTCAGCAGCCCCAGCAGACTCTCTGTGTTGTTCTTGCCCTGAGAGGAGAAGGTGAAGTCTCCGTCGTTGGACTTGAAGTTGGAGTTGAACTTGAACGTGGACGGCGTGGACTGGGCTGCCACCCCCACCCCAAACCCAGACATCTTCGGACACTCCACGGGGATCTGCTGCCCATAGCCGATCTTCCCGTCGGCACCCTTGGGGGGCGGCACGGCGGCCGAGGGCTTGGTGAAATAGCCCGGCTCGGGCAGCGGCGGGTTGGTGCTGGGCGGGGGGACGGAGTGGTTGTAATACTCCTCGCTGTAGGGGGACAGCAGGCTGGTGGCCGGAGACTCGAAGCGTAGCGGGGCCCCGTACACCTCCTGGGGGTACATGCAGGCCGGCGTGGTCTGCAGGGGGGGCGTGTGTGTGGGCTGGGGGTACGCATACATGTGCTGCTGCGAGGTCAGCCTGTTCATCCCGTACACCGGAGCCTGCGACAGACAGAGACAAAGACGTTTTAAGCCCGTGCTCGGATCTCAGACCCTTCGATGTCCCACTCCATAGAACGGACGGCGCACCAGCGAGGTCGGGAGCCTACCTTGGTGGGCGTGACGTTGGCGGCCGTGCGGAGCAGATACTGCGAGTTGTAGGCCGGGGACTGGTTGTAGTAAGCCGAGGGGTTGGTGGTCGCCACTGAGGGAGGGGAACGAATACAAGTCATACAAACACGCACCGTGCAGATCACAGGGAAATATCAGCGACTCTACAGCACACAGCGTGCGTGTGCGTGGCAGCTTTGCCCGTGTCGGACTGGGGGGGAGCCTACCGGTCAGCGGAGCGCCATGGAAGTTCTGCGCGGGGGGGAAGGGCTCGGGGATGGAGTCTGTGGAGAAGCCCTCCCCGTAGAGCCGGTGATGGGGGGAGGCCGTGGAGCTGTTGTGCCTCAAGTCGTGGACTTCATTCTGAACTCAGACCAAGACAGGATACAGCGGTTAGCAAGAGGAAAGGGTTAATATCTTATGAATGCTATATCAAGCCGGGCTTATGTTGAATGTTTCGAGTTTTAATGAATGACAGGTTTCAATAAAACAATGTGCTTGAGGAAAAACGATGCTCCTGGATTTGTTAGTCAAATCTACATATCAAATCCCCCCTCCCTGCACAGCGGTTTGAAAAGCATCCTATTGCATGTGATAACCAGAACAAAACCAAGGCCACAGGGCTCGAGACAGAGATGATCCACCTCCCACCGGCACTCAGTCCGACAGGCTACTCTCTCTATAAAAACAGTTCTGCCGGTCTTTGCTTCAGCTCAGGTCCAGAACGGCCTCACTTTCACAACCAGGAACAACCGGAATTTAAAGACAATAATATAAACCACGTCACGCTTTCCGGAAAGGCCAAGCACCACATCCTCTCTCACCTTGAGCGCCTCCACTTGCTGGCACAGCATCTGCAGCAGGGACTTCTGGTCCTCGGCCCAGTGGGGGGGTGTCTTGGGAGAGAACTGAAACAAATAGCCCGTCAGAGCATGGGAAGGGTGAGTTCCTGCACACACACACCTCTCTAAATACTCAGACACAGAGAGACACACAGACTTCTGCTTTGGCCTGGATGCTAAGCCCACAGGTCAGACGAAGCCACAGCAGAGTGACTCAACACTGGGGAGGAAGCAGCACTCGGGCCGGGAACTCACCAGGTGCCTCTTGGAGGGGGAGGGCACGGCCTTGGTGGGCGAGGGGGTGGAGAACTTTATGTGAGAGATGGCTCCCACAGGCTCTGCCAGGCGGCCGGGGCTGGCGTTCACAGGCGGCCGGTCTTCTTCGTCCTCGTCCATGGCCTCCCCACAGTCGCCCAGCTGCTGGGTGACGTCGTTCAGCAGGTCCATCACCTCCTCCACAGAGACGGGCAGCTGAGCACAGGGACGACAGGGCAGGAGAGGAAAGTCAGGGTCTGCACCAACATGGAAGGCGAGACTCCACAGCACCACAAAACCACGAATATCAGGGCAGAGACGGGCGTCCCACCTTGTCGATCTCTGCCGCGTTCGCGTTGTAGATCTTGGACAGGTACTTCCTGAATCTCCGCAGGAGCATCGCGCACCTCTCCTGGGTCTCCTCGACGCCATTCCCCGCCTCCTCCGCCAACCGCTGAAAGATCTGCCCCAAGGAAAGCGCTGCTCAGTTAAAGCCATCCTGCCACAGAGACGACACAGCGGCCGTTAAACGTCACCCACTCACCCGCGCCAGATGCCAGTTCGACGAGACCGTGTCCATCGCCTCGAGGGCAGCGATGGCGTCTTCCGTCCTGCCCTCGATGTCAAACAGCATGGCGAACGCAATCTGCGCCTCTTCCTCGTAGGCTTTCACCTGGGTGGCCTGGAGAGATTCAAGACTGGTTTAACAGAGTCAAGACAAAACAAAGATGGGAAACAGGGCAGCAGTAAAATACTCATTTAAACCACACCAAAAGCGAAAAGAAAGCTTCACCTGGATGTCTTTGCTGTGGAAGTGCACGAACATGGGGTCCAGGGGCTCCGGGATGCTGCGCCGCCTCTTGATCCTCTCCAGCAGGGGCAGTGCCACCTTCCAGTAGTGCACACTGCGGCCGATGTACTCCTTCTGGTCGTAGTAGGAGTTGACTCCACCGCCCTGAACACAGCAGGCAGAGCCCATTAACACCAGCGCAGCGCCAGGGATCTGGGCTCACGTGGAACTTTACAATCAAAATGTTATGATTCACCACCACCACCTCTGACACTAATGCAGGAGAAGTCAGATGTCATTTACTTTGCGCTACTTGTACCACTTCGTATTATCGATTCAATCGGAGGAAAGGTATAGCCAAAAACAAAGAGAAGCCGGAGTCCTCCCCTCAGCGCGGCCGAGGTCTGAACGCACCGTCTCTCCGAGGTGCTGGGCCCAGTGGATGACCAGCGCCGGCTGCAGCCCGTGTTTCTCGCCCGCCCTCAGAGTGCTCATCCCATGCTGAACGATCATGCGCAGTTTTGCAGACGTTCCAGGTCTTAAAAAAAAAAAAAAGGAGATAAATAATCGCCGTTTGAAGATGCTGAAGCCAGCGGACAAGCAAGCGGGCTCGGCGATCTGAGCCTCCCTGAGCCATATCCGAACCTATCCAGATACGACCGGTTTCCCCGTGCTGCAGACTTCAGAGGGGATGTCCAACAGTATCCTGCTCTTGGCCGATCTCAAACATCACATAGCTCGAGTCTAGCACTACTCCGGGTGTGAAACCAGTCCTCGATGTTCCTACAGACTTCTAGGCGGATCCTGACACCTATTCATGGATTGCATTTTACTAAATCCTTCAACATCTCATCCTGGAACTAAAAACTTTGCAAAAGACACCCGAAACAAACTTCTGACTGTGTAACCCTAAAAGGTCAAGAGCTTCAGTGCCATTAACCCGAGCTCCACAGAAACCTGACACACACAGACGGACTAGACGGCGATGCTTACAGTGCTTTCTTGTGGATGAGACTGTAGACGGCGTCCCACCAGCCCCTCTGCCGCTCCGTGGACAGCAGCCTCATGATCTGCAGGGGCAGGCAGCGGGGCTCGTGCAGTTGGGAGCTGGACGGGATCTTGGACGCCTCCTGCAGGTAGGCGTGGCTGGTGAACACCACCCCACACAGGAACACCTGGGGGCACCGGGAGAGGCTCGGTTAAGAGTCGGGCTGGAGGAGGATAGAGGGGACAGGAGGAACGCTGAGAGAGACAGAGACATACCTCCAGGTCGAGGAGACAGATGGACTCCGGGGCGTTAGTGTCCAGTTTGGATGTCTCCAGCGTCAGGCGTGGGAAGAGCTGCTTCAGCCACCCCCTCAGGGCGGGCCGGCGGGCCAGGAGGGACCACTGCAGGCCCAGCCAGGCCAGGTGCTGCAGGTCCCCGCCGTGCAACCGGATCGAACCTGTGGAGAGACCGAGATGCCTCAGATCCACAGGACAGTGCGGGGCACATGCTCGCGGCCGGTCACTCAAACGCACAGACGAGAGACCAAGACCTCTGGGTCACTCGGCCCACAGCTCTCACCGGTGTCCCACTGCGCGATCTCCCCCGCGTCTGGGCTCTGGGTGCCAATGTTACGGATGTCATCATTGCCGATGAATGAGGGTCCGGCGGGGGCCTGGCTCCCGAACAACATCTCGAACAGGCTGCCCTGGCCGCTGCGGTTCCCAAACGCTTCCACCACCTCCTTCAGGTAGTCTTCTTGGCCGTGGCTCAGGTTGAAGAGCATGTGACCTGGGGGACACATTCCTTTACTCTGAGGACCTCCACACACACACACACACACACACATCTGGGCCCCTGAGCTTCACAGATTACCCAAGGCTAAAACAAAAACAAAAAAACACACGGCTCTCATGCTGGAAAACAAGGGCAGGGCCTCACCTGACTGGCTCTGACGGTCACAGGCCAACAACTCCACCAGCTGATGAGGAGCTTCGTCTCCCTTCATGGACTTCCCCTTCGGTCTGGGGACCTGGTAGGCGAGAAGGTAGCATAGGGTGGCCAGGTCCGCCACGGCCCGCCACGGCTGGTCCCGGTCCACAGCCATCTTCAGCAGCAGGACACCGGCATACAGGTAGACATGGCCCTTGAGCTCGATGTACATCTCCGACAGGTCGTCTGTGGCGTAGCCGTCCTGCTTCCTCGCAGACTGCATGGCTTGGTCAAAGCTACACAAACACCCAGATAAAACCGGTTATCTTTAGAGTTCACAAAGGGACAGAGACGGACAGATTGATGATGCGCCTACCTCTGCAGGGCCTCCACACACAGCGGCACGCGCTTCTCGGCCAGCGTGAGGCGCAGGACGTTGCAGTGGGCTAGCAGGAGCTCGCGCTGTAGTCTCCGCCAGTTCTTGTCGCTGGACGACATGGCGGTCTGGCTGATGTACTCCTGAGGGAACAAGCACAGAGCCACGGATCAGATGGATTCAGGACAGAGAGCAGCCCAGCTAGTGGAGACTCGAGTGGCTTTGAACGGTCCACCGACACAGGACACATTTGCTCGCCCTCATGGAAATGGATTATGAATTCCAAGTCGGTCAGTCCACGTTCAAGCTCAACAAAAAGCAGAAGATGCTCAACAGGACCAGCCGTGATTGGAAAGATGTCTGTGAATAATCGATTGCTCAAACATTATTTCAGAGCTCCCACAGGAGAACTGCATGGTAGCAATTAAGGTTCTCCTCCTGTACCATCAGTCCTTAATAAGTTTCCTCATCCATCCTTTATGGAGCAGCACACAAAATGCTTCATGCAACATGCCGATTCACAATCTGGAATGCACAATGACAGAACAATATCACACACTACTCCGCCCTCATCTGTGGGCAATGCTCAACTGAAAGGATTAGACACTGTAGACTAAACTTTCATATATCCAGAGTGCAAAACATCTCTGAAACAGGGAGAGGGTGGCCACACACACACACACACCTTGAGGGTCTGCACCACGGCAGAGTACCAGTCCAGGCTGTGCCGCAGGAGGCCCCTCTTCTCCGCGGAGATGCAGTGCTTGATGGCCTCGTCCAGGCGCCCGTCAGAGCGGTACAGCTGCACCAGCTTGACGTTGATGTGCGCGTCTCCGGGCCGGGCCTGCAGCTCCGACTGCAGCAGGTCGAACAGCTGGTTCCAGCCCTGCTGTCCCCTGGCGCTCAGCAGCTTCTCCTGAGAGAGGGGGAAACACAGTTTACCTTGTTTTAATATGATGTCATCTAAAAAAAAAAAACACTGGGACTACTGTAAGTCTTACTAATTTATTAGAATTTTTGAACATGCAACTGCAGATCATGTGAAAGCAAATTACATGATATACTTAGATTATCAAAAAGCTTTTGATAAGGTTCCACACCAAAGACTGATCCTCAGATTGGAAGCTGTAGGCATTCAGGGTAATGTAAGTAGATGGATTATGAACTGGTTAATGTATAGGAAACAGAGGGTGTCGATTAGAGGAGTCACTTCTAACTGGAGTGAGGTTGTTAGTGGAGTTCCACAGGGATCAGTACTAGGGCCTTTACTTTTTTCTAATCTATATTAATGATCTGGACTCTGGGATAGTTAGCAAACTTGTCAAATTTGCAGATGATACTAAAATAGGTGGCTCAGCAGATACAATCTCAGCAGCACAGGCTATTCAAAGGGACTTAGATAATATTCAGTTGTGGGCTGACACCTGGCAGATGAAATTCAATGTGGACAAGTGCAAGATATTACATGCAGGTAACAGAAATGTCCACTATAATTACACTATGGGAGGAATAGAACTAGATGAAGTAACGCATGAGAGAGACCTAGGAGTCTATGTGGACTCCTCACTTTCTCCATCCAAACAATGTGGGGAAGCAATAAAAAAGGCAAACACAATGTTAGGGTATATTGTCAAAAGTGTAGAATTGAGAACAAGGGCAGTGATGTTCAGACTGTACAATGCACTAGTTAGAGCTCATCTGGATACTGTGGACAGTTCTGGGCTCCACACTTCAAGAAAGATATCGCTGCTCTAGAGGCAGTTCAGAGGAGAGCAACCAGACTTATTCCAGGTCTGAAGGGAATGTCCTACTGAGAGACAGAGGAACTGAACCTTTTCACCCTGGAACAGAGGAGACTACGTGGGGACTTGATCCAAGTCTTCAAAATCATGAAAGGCATCGACCACATCAAACCAGAGGAGCTTTTCCAGATCAGCAGGGACACACGCACCCGGGGACACAAATGGAAATTGGGCTTCAAGGCATTCAAGACACTTCTTCACACAGAGAGGCGTCACAATCTGAACAAACTCCCCAGCGATGTGGCTGAAGAGACCATTTGGGAACATTCAAAAACAGACTGGATAGGATCCTTGGATCACTTAGTTATTCAATGGCCTCCTCTCGTTTGTAAACTCTCTTATGTTTTGATTCCACATTCATTTTAGCAACAGTGGGATTTCAACTATAATGTTTAACTTGCTTTGCACATCCCCCTTATATCATCGAACACAGACATCTACCGAGAAATACCTGCTGCTCCACTTTGTAAACACAGAGAAGTCAGCAGATCAGAGCTGAGGGAGTGACGCTGAAGATTATGCCAAATGACATCGCCCAATTTAACACAGAGACACTGACCGTATGCCATTTGTGTGCATCTAAAACTTATCCTAAAGGAAATAACCCAGATTCTCTTCCGTGTAGATTTAAATCAGAGAAAAGCCAACATGGAAACATCCAGCAGATGCTAACTGCAGTTTGCATATGGAAAATGAATGCAAAACAGTTTCAGACACCACCATCTGCACTGACCTTCAGATTGTAGACAGCCGGGCTCCCCGGGCACAGCTTGGCTGCCCTTTCCACCCAGAAGTCCGCCCTGCTGTCACGCTCATCTTTACTGCACAGCAGCTCCGCCAGCTTCAGGACCAGGTCTTTCTGGGCCGGGTTCAGGTCCACAGAGCGCTGCGCAACACAGGCCACAGGTGAGCTCTCAATCATAGCAGTTCATCATAAATCAGGCGGGACAGCAGGCCTCATGAAGATCACATGACAGTGACAATTTTCACCAAGTGTAAACCACAGCCAGAAACTCCATCTCTCCATCGGTACCAACCTTGTAGCACCCGACGGCCTTCTCGAGGTCTCCTTCCCGCTCATACAGCTGGCCCAGAAATTTGTGTGCTTTGGGATCCCTCTCCTGGACCGTTAAGTAGGCCGAGACGTGCCTAGTAAAACAGATACACGAGTGTTAAAAAAGCAGCTCCCCCAGAGATCGGCTAAGGGCTTGTACAGAGACACCTTCCGCTTACCTTTTAGCAAGATCGTACTCTTTTGCATCAAAGTATAGTTTAGCGAACAGGAACCCTTTTACTGGTTTCTGGAAGAAAAGGGAAAAGAAAATGCAACAATGAGGTTCCCTTACAGATTGGCGTCTGTATGGGAGGAAGAGACGGAGGTTAATGCAATCATGTGTATAAATGATTAACGAGAGTAAAGAGATGTTTCTCTTGAAGGAGACTGAGAAACTACTGAGAGCTAAAGTAGCCTCTCAGTCTCCTGCTGCCTCCCTGTCTCAAATTCAAAACTAGCTTTATTGGCATGACATGTTTATACAAGTATTGCCAAAGCATGAATGAAGCATATATGAAACATGTGAAATTACCTGTATCATACATGCAGGCATGATCTCTCCATATGATCTTAAACTAAATGGCAGAAGAGTAGGTGTACCCTGTTTGTAATAATACAAATAAAGTTCAGTAAAGTGCCACAGTGGACAAGGCCAGATACCAAAAAGATGACGAAACATGAACATTTGCTGTTTTTTCAAGTGGAATTACAGAAATCCATCAAACCGAGTTCTAAATATGGCCGGGGAAGAGATTCAATCAGTTAATTACCGTTAATGAGTTAATTGACTGTCAGTGTAAGTGGATCACTGGAGACTACGAAGCATCTCAGTACCCATGACTCGAGTCGGCTGCTGGGAAGCACTATTTATATCCACCACACAGGGGCAAAATAACAACTTTGCAGAGACATTGAAGAGGAAGTTCATCCCCGGCTCCCTCACTTCTCAAACACACAGCAGCAGCGCCGTACGTCACTGCGTCACCAAAAACAAAACTTAAGTTCATATTTTAAATTAAATGAAACCAACACGCCTTGGTTTAATAAGGTACGTCATCCACACTGAGCAGGATCACCACAAAATACTATAAAAATAAGCCACACTTCCCTGCAGTAGTGTATTCAAGAGGTGATCTACTCAAAGCTTTCTGAATGTGTGGACGTCTCTGATCTGCCCGGGGACAGAGTCAACACTCGGGCCTGCGCGTTTACAACCGACCGGGACCTGCAAACGACACCCAAAAGCGCCTGTACTTCACCGTAACACAGGTGCCGGTGCAGCTCTGTGCGAAAGCCCCGAGTTGCCCTCCTCCCACCGGGCGTGTGACCTGTCAGACGCCCCTCTAGGGCACCGCGGCCTGCTCTCCCAGGCGCCACCGGGGCACCGGCAACCCAGCGCGGCCGGGCGCCACTCACCTCTTTCAGGGACGGGGAAGAACTCTGCACCGAGGAGATGTACCGGTCCACGTCGGCCTTGCTGCGCCGCATGGTGCTCTCTCGCCGCTCCGGGTGGGTGAGGCGGTATGGACGCTGGGTTGGCCGAGAAAGAAAACAAAATAAGACACTATTGCGCCAGCTTCTCCAGTGGGGAAAGTGGCCACTGCGCAGACTCGCTCAAATGCGCTAAAGCCCGCCCGCCGCCGCCGTCATGTGACCTGCCATCGCGGAGCGCTGATTGGTCGAGGCGGTAACCGGAAGGAGAAGAGGTGGTTTCCGGTGATTGGCCAATGCGATTTGAATAGCGGTGCGCTGGCGCTGCCGGGCAGAGGCGTGACTATGGGCCTGAGAGCCGTGACGCACGCCGGCGCAGATCACATGTGCTCCCGACTGGGTTTTAGCACCAGATTGAATCAGTTTAACATGTAACATAAGTCTGAATACTATAGCATGTGCTTCAAACATTGTATACACCCTGAAAAGTACAAGTTTTAACTGTAAAAACTGACTGTAAAATCAGTTCATTCGCTTTTTTGATAGACTAGTGGACAGTTAAGTATTTGTATCAAGGGAATATCCGTGCACTTGAGCCCTGTTAGATATGCACAGGCTTTAATGCACCACGAAGATGGACAGTGGCATTGAGACCTTTATGAACAACAACAAAAACAACATATTTCTAAATTGGACTAATGCTTTTGTTCTCCTCCACCCCATTAAGATGAATTGCTATCTTACATTATTCATCATGAGTCTAGGTGTTGTGGCATTGACCTGGCATCTGATTGTGCAGCTGTCCACTTCAATGTCACGCCTTGAAATTCCTCACAACACACGCTGAAATGAAGCCTGACGCAATTTTCAACATTTGAAGTTCGATGATGGGTAGTGGACAAAATATATTATCAGATAATTAACAAAACCACACAAACAAAATACCCAGATATAATAAATGAATCAGTGTATTTGTAATATGATACTAGAAATCTTATAACAGTCACATTTCTGGATTTGCATGTGTGTTTTGGGCTTTTCTAATGGCCCCTGGACACAAGCTGAAAAGCAGACTGTAGGTAAAGATTTGGCCCCTGGACATAGAAGCTGAAAAGCTGACTATGGGTACAGATTTGGCCCTTGGACACAGAAGCTGAAAAGCTGACCGGTGCCGACCCTAACCAGGGGAGATGCTGAGGTTCTGTTGATCTGTGAACAATCCTGGTATTTGTCTGTTGCTACAGGAGGGCACATTGCAGGAAATACTTACTGGTTCTGCCCAGGTATCGCTCAGATGATCAGTTGGCCCAATCCATGTCTCTTGAATATTACTTACAAATGATTATTCATTATCCAGGGGCCTGAAGAATCGGTGTGACAATACAGGGCATGCATCATGGAGGGTAAGGCAATTGTGCTTTGTTATGAAAACTCAAGGGCACTGAACCAAAAAAAAAAACACCACCACCACCCCTGGGCACCACGGGGCTACTTATCCCAGCAGGGAAAAAAGATGGAGCCGGTAATGTTGACATTCCCACTCAATTAAACACAAACAGAAAGCATCACTCCCCCCACTCCCCTCTATTCACCACGAGTACAGATTAAAAAACATTGTTTTTGCAAATGATGATGATCAAACATTCAGATAATGAGCCATTTTCTTGCAAAATGAAATTAAAAACTGAACTGTGATGGAATGGGCCGAATGATGCTGAGCGTGTTTGTGAAGAGGCTGTCAAATTGGGGATGTAGATAAGACACCAGTGGAAATGATGGGGGGTGAGTTTTTTGGCAGTGCAACAGACGTCTTGGGCAGCAAAGGCAACCGTTATTGGTGGTGTGAGTTATTTCATGCCCTTCAAACGTTCGCAGCCCTGCCTAGTCCCACATTGTCTTCTGTACAGATTAGCATAAGCTAGAATTGATCCAGTCATCATTTTCTTCCATTGGACTGCTGCCCAGTCTCAGTGCTTCTGTTTGTTCTCTGTATCCTGGGGCCAGCGGGCCCTGGCCTCAATACAGCGTGTGTGTGTGTGTACTAATAGTCGTGGAGAATCTCATGACTCACGGCCCACTGAAAGTCAGAGGTTTTTCATTAGTCATGTCCTTTAATGCAGTTCTCCAGCAGCAAATCCGCCTGTGCGCCGGATCCCGGGGACCCACGATTGAGCATCTTCCTCAATTGGTATTGAATTCAAGCAACAAGAGGCAGACAATATATAGATTTTATTTAATACTTGAATTGCACAACACACACTACAACAACTCAAGACAGTGAGCAGTGTCGAGTACACAAACAATTGCAAGACAGCGGAACAGCTTTCAAACACAAAACATGTTACGTGACATCATCTGCGCTGAGAACATGCATACAGTTCAGTAACAATGAATCCATTCTGCAATAGTCCTGCATTCAGGGAAAGGACTGATATTGCCCACTATCATTAGTATTTTATTATAATGTCGATGCGTGTCATTGTGTCACACATTCACACCTATTTGAATTAGTGTCGGCGGCAGCTGGCAGTGAAAATAAACCACGAGCAAATGATTAGACTATAACAAATGAGTGAGACATCAATAAGACACAAGTTTGTACTGTTTTGCATAATACGCTGACATTTTTCATCCTGGCACTGGGATGTGTGTACCTGTACTCAATCTACACAACAGGCAGTTTAAATACTGTCAGCTCCCGAAATCATTCAACTAAACTGGTGATTGTCACTGTGTATTTCTTTTTTGGCTCTTCTTGTCTTCATCATTATCCTACGTCCCCTGATGTTTACCCAGACTACGAACTCTCTTAATGGGTAATTCTCTTGATGTTTTCTACAGAAACACACTTATGATTATAATTAAGTGTAGCTTTAGTCCATGACAGGTAAACCATACTTGATGTTGGCTATTTAAAAAGAAAAAAAGGCTTAAAATCCTGAGAATTTGTATTTGACATTTTGTATGATTTGAATGTCTCCACCTCCAGATGCTTTCCTGCTCTGACATGCAGAAGTAGATTCCCAGCACAGCTGGAGGTGAAGACGTCTCTACATCAATGGGGGTTTAACGGTTTGGATTCATTACTAAGGCAGTTTCTGTCGAATGCTAAAGTACAAATATAACTTTGACCACCAAAACACAGGCTGCCGAAACACAGCAGGCCGCGCTCACACAGTATTGCTAATAGCCACTAGGCAATAGATATAAAACTGATAAGGCACAAGAAACAAAGAGGGTATAAACAGATATAAAACCATGCAGGAAAAATAGCAGTTTATAAAGATATAGATAGAAACAGTCTACTTTAAGAGGCACTAATAGATAATGTGTCATATTTAGAGGACAGACGTCCAGTCCATTATTTTTCTTTGGGTGTTACAAATCTCTGCGATACACACACACTCTCTCACTCTCTATCTCACTCTCACACACACACTCTCTCACACACACACACACACACACACTCGCTCTCACACTCTCTCTCTCACTCTCACACACACACACACACACTCGCTCTCACACTCTCTCTCTCTCGCTCACACACACACACACACTCTCTCACACACACTCACACACACACTCACACACACTCGCTCTCACACACTCTCTCTCTCTCGCTCTCACACACACTCACACACACTCGCTCTCACACACTCTCTCTCTCTCGCTCTCACACACACACACACACACTCGCTCTCACACACTCTCTCTCTCTCGCTCTCACACACACACACTTACTCTAGCTCTCACTCTCTGTCACACACACACACACACTCTCTCGCTCTCACACACACACACACACACACACTCTCTCTCTCTCGCTCTCACACACACACACACACACTCGCTCTCACACACTCTCTCTCTCTCGCTCTCACACACACACACTTACTCTAGCTCTCACTCTCTGTCACACACACACACACACTCTCTCGCTCTCACACACACACACACACACACACTCTCTCTCTCGCTCTCTCACACACACACACACACACTCTCTCGCTCTCTCACACACACACACTTACTCTAGCTCTCACTCTCTGTCACACACACACACACACTCTCTCACTCTCTATCTCACTCTCACACACACACTCTCTCACACACACACACACACATGCTCTCACACTCTCTCTCTCTCACTCTCACACACACACACACACACTCGCTCTCACACTCTCTCTCTCTCGCTCTCACACACACACACACACTCTCTCACACACACTCACACACACACTCACACACACTCGCTCTCACACACTCTCTCTCTCTCGCTCTCACACACACTCGCTCTCACACACTCTCTCTCTCTCGCTCTCACACACACACACACACACTCGCTCTCACACACTCTCTCTCTCTCGCTCTCACACACACACACTTACTCTAGCTCTCACTCTCTCACACACACACACACACACTCTCTCGCTCTCACACACACACACACACACACACTCTCTCTCTCGCTCTCTCACACACACACACACACACTCTCTCGCTCTCTCACACACACACACACTCTAGCTCTCACTCTCTGTCACACACACACACACTCTCTCTCGCTCTCACACACACACACACACACACACAAACTCGACAGTGAGGTACAAGTGAACCCCCTTTGTGTTTTCCCTTGACTCTATATGTTGCATTAGTTTCTCACAGTCCGTAGCCGGTTATGTATGCAAGCGCTACAGATTAAAAACAACACTCACAATTGGCATCTCTTTTGATGCCTCACTGGATGCATTACTTGTATGCAACAAAATATATATATATATATATATATATATATATAAAAAAAAAACAGGCAAACATAAATGTATATCGGGCGTTTTAGTTTTTTCTTCTTTTCAGATTACATAAGATAAATGTTTTTGCACCAAGTTGGGGTGAAATAGTAAGGCCCCTAGTGTAGACAGGACTACGTGTAATCTGCCCGGCTGAAAAATGTATGACCTTATTTTAAATGTGTTCTTTATTTCATTCCTCTCCCTCCCACACACAAAAAACTGACAGACAATCCGTGCTTCTTTGACGTGTGATCTGAAGAGGACTGTGCGCCAATGCGAACCTCCAGCTCGAGGCCGGTGGTCTCCGACTGGACGGTCAGCGCAGCGCTGGAGGGGCTTTACTTCCTGCCCAGGGTCTCCGCCAGTTTCTTCAGCCTCTTCTTCAGCTCCAGGGGGAACTTCTCGTAGCACTTCTTGCACACCGGCTTCATGTCAAACTCCACAAACTTGTTCCTGCGCACAAACAGAGACACGGTGAGCGGCCCATCCTTACACCACCACCTCCGCAGAGACACTGGAGCGCCTCGCAGCGACGCACTCACACACAAGCCGGCACACGGCACAAACTGGGCAGCACAATGGGGAGGAGGACAGATAATAATGGAGATAAGGGGATGGTGGCGGTCTGGGTGGGCTGCCGGCTTATACGGAGTATAAACCCCCTGCACCTCCACAAGCTCATGCATGACAGGATCCTCACTGCCCCCCCGCCCCTCTGTCACATCTCCACATGGACTCTGGACATTGACAAGCAGCGTGAAAGACGTCAAGAGCTCTCATACTCGATCGCAATGGGTCTGAGGATTTCTTTAATCTGCAACACACCTGGAGGCGTCACGGTTTAAACCCTCTCTCAGGTGTTCCACATGCACGCGCTCACCGGAGATCAGCTGCCTTCACAAACCAAGCGATGCAAACACAAAAGAGCCAGCCAACGAGTGGGGACCTCAGCTGTCTTTCTGTGGGCGTTAAACCGGGTACGAGGAATACAGTCAAATGTTCCTATCCCTCTAAGACAGCACTGGCTGCTTCTACTTCCTTGGACGCATGAAAGGTTCATAATCATCCAAGTCTGTGGCCAACAGTGAGGTCATCATTAACGATGAGACACATCTCCTTCCTCTGCAGCCCAGACAGAGCATCTCATTCAAACCCATCCTCTCTGAGGGACCCAGGCCCAGCGACAGGGTCTCTGCTTCCCAGACGCACACGGCAATCGATGCATTTATCTTCTTTTGTGAATCATACATTTAATTATCCACTTTTCAGACTATTAATAATACTTATAATATTTGATTTTGCATAAATCAACCTGTCTGTCTGCTTCACTCGTAGGGGATGGTGACACAAATGGAAGAAGCCAACACAACCCAGCAGGTCGTTAGTGCGTCCCACACAGCACCGCAGAGACAACGCCAACCCAAACAAAAGGAACCACAACACAAAAAGTAGGAGGGAAAAAAGGATGTCCTTGACACTAACCAATGAAAAGAAAGCAGAAGTGAAGGAAAAGGGAAAGAAAGGTTTACAAACAGATGGAGATTTTCTTTTTCTTGTCCTTGGAGTCACGCTCGCGCTCACGCTTGGCCAGCCGGCGCTTCAGCTCCTCGGGCATCCTCTCGTAGCAGTGCCTGCACACCGGCTTCAGGTCGATCTCCACGAACTTGTCCCTGAGCGGCAGGGAGCGGGAGAGGACAGGGGAGCGGAGAGACATCGGAGAGAAGAGACAGAGGAGAGGACAGGGGAGTGGAGAGATGTCAGAGAGAGGAGACAGAGGAGAGGACAGGGGGAACGGAAAGACGTCCGGGAGAGGAGACAGGAAGACAGGGGAGCAGAGAGACATCGGAGAGGAGAGGACAGGGGAGCAGAGAGACGTCAGAGAGAGAAGAGGACAGGGGAGCAGAGAGACATCAGGGAGAGGAAATGGGAAGACGGGAGTGGAGAGACATCAGAGAGAAGAGAGGAGAGGACAGGGGAGTGGAGAGATGTCAGAGAGAGGAGAGTACAGGGCAGAAGAATAGTAAAGACAGACACAAAGTGCTCTGTGTGGACGCCTGTCCCCAAACCACACTGTGAAAGAGCTAAACTAGTCCTTTCTGGATCTGCTCAATGAGGCGAGAGAGAGAGAGACAAGGTCCTTCATGGGTTAAAAATGGCAGGTGAAGGAGCGGTCGTGGGGGGGGCAGACAGTGGTCTCTCTCTCTGCAGAAAACCCGTCACGCCGATGTTTGCGGAAAATAATGTAGTTTCTCAGTGAAGTGATAATAAATTGTGAACAGTCACAGTTTCTCTAAGAATGCAGAATAATTTCTCACAGTATCGGTATTGGCTGATCTTAGTTAGAGATGTATTCTTGTTTTAATGATTTGTATCTGTACATAGACATTGCAGTGCACCCTCCCACCTACCCTATTTAAAGTCTGCAGTTCAGTTTTATGCTACCAGGGGGTACAGTAATGCAGTTATAAATAAAGACCCTGCCTTTCCTCCCACAATTTCCTACGAATTATCTTCTAATAAACAACCGATAAGTGAACAACAGCCTTTGCACACTTAAAATACCAACTATAATTCCCACAGAGCAGTGCTTCCTACTCAAGGCGACCTCCTCTCTCCTCCTTCGTGATGATTCGTGACGATTTCCTACTTACTTGAGGGTCAGCTTGGTGTTGCAGGTGGAGCAGGCGAAGCAGTTGACGCACCAGGCCTTGTTCAGAGCCGACACCACTGCAAGAGACGCGACCCGGCGTTACAAAACAGTGCCATGAGGCGATTCGTTTATGTCCATCGCTTTCATGGCGGAATCAATACAAAAGTGAATAAAACTCACCGTCTCCTTCAATCACGCGGTTGCAGTGGTAGCAGACATCGCCGAAGAGCTGCGGGGATTGAGGGGACAGATTAGACCACCGGACCCGGCTGCGACTGAGCCCGTTTATGTCACACGCAGCATATCTTTGGGCCCAATCAGGAAAAGCTAATTTAGTCCCTCTAGTCTGAGCAGAAGTGTCCTTCACCAGAAACAAACTTCTCATGCAGAGGGTTAGCCGTGTAAACTGTACAGATTGACTTGTTTCTTCTTTCCACCAGTAGGGGGCACCGCAACACAGCTGACCAGCAATAGTTTCTCTCTGCTGCGCTGATAAACGCGGCGTCTCGTACAGTACAGTATGGTGCAAGTTTCTGTCACATCTGACATCTGATAAACAGACCGGAGCAGTTTATCTCGCTGATCTTCAGTGTGACAGTAATAACGACAGTCAGAAAGTTACACACTTGTGATCACAGGGATAAAGGCCCTGCACTGCTCCAGCCCAACCAAAGTTGTTATTATTCAGACAACATGCATCAGTTCCTGTGTCAGCCATTTGGACATGGACTGCACACACAGGTGACATGAGCTACCCATACAGAGACTACACATGTATTTGTGTGTCAGTTCTCATTAAGTGTATGATCATCAACACGTAATATGTAAAAGTGCAATTATCATCTTGATTGTGTTTTTTTTCCTATAGGAGTTCAGGATTGTGAGTCAAAAGGTCTTATTGTAATAGTAATCTTGACGCTGATGACACAGTGAGGGTGTTGTTTGTGCGTTCTGACAAGGGGATGCACTCGAGGCGCCCTACCTGGTTGTAGTGCGTCTCGCAGTAAGCCAGGCCCTTCCTCTCGTAGTGACGGTGTCCGAGGAACGGCTTTTCACACTTAGCACACACAAAATGCTGCAAAAACACGTCACCGGCCCAATGCGTCAGTCAGGGTGCAGTTCACAGCACACATTATTGCAGTCGGGACAGAGCGCAGCAGGACACAGGGCTGGAGGGGCTCAGAGACGCGGCTGTGCGTTTATTGTGGGCGTTTGTTTTGGGGGGCAGGGTTTTCAGGTCATGCTGAGAAGGGTACATTGTTTTTAGAGAGGAGAATTGACAAATCAGGGGTTATAACTCAATTTAACAATCAAGGACCCCCAGCAGGGTGTAAACACTGGTGTCTGGGGGCCCATGGAGGCGCTGCGTCGTCCTGAACCCCTCCCATGTGAAGGGCCGGTGTCGGGGGGGCAGGCAGGGTCAACGGGAAGCTGAACACCCGGTGCAGGGACAGCGCCCGCTCGCTGCCCCGGCCCTCACCATGTCCAAGTGCCTCTCGCAGTAGGCGTGGCCCCCCCGCTCATAGTAAGGGTGCCCCTGGAAGGGCCGCTCACACACGGCGCACACAAAGTGCTGGCCCAGGGAGAGAGAGGCAGAGAAACACGCAGGTAAGGGACGGACACTGAAAAGGCATGTAAGAAGCAAAGGAGCAGAACCGACTGAGAGGAGGAAGAGGAGAGACATTAAACACGGATAACAACAATGAATAACAGGATGAGATTCGCCTCCAGCACGGCCAGCAGGTCCATCTCAGTTCTGCTGCTGGTGGCTGACTACTCACACAGCAGCACCGCAACGGAGAACACATTTCCCAGCATGCAACTGCCTGCCTGCCTCAGCCTGACCACAGACACAGGCGAGAAAGATCCTGGTCGCCCGCCAAAAATGTCTTTAAATCAACAGATCGTTGGGCAATCACCTGTAAACACTTCTTCGTGTGAGGACCCGGACTGCTCAGCTTCAACTCTGAAGTGCATTCTCATCTCACTGAGTCACGCGAACATAAAACTACGAGGCATTTTCTTTTAAATAATATATTAAAGAAATAAATAAAGCAACAGTGTCTTGGGGAAACAGCACAGCCTGGTCGAGCTTATTAGTATTAGTGCTCCATTCATTTCTAATATACGGACAATATGGACTTGTCTCTGGCAATGCCTTTGTGAAAGGCGCTATATGAAATAAAGGTTGATATTGTTTGACCGTGGGAGAAGCCTGGTTATACTGTGGTGTCAGGGGTCGGGGGTCACGCACCTCCACGTGCCACTGCTTGCCCATGGCATTGACCACTCTGCCCTCGATGGGCCGGCGGCAGGCGCCACAGATGGGAACTCCCATCTTGTCATGGCAGGGCAGGCAGTACAGCTCGCCCTTCAGCTCCCGGGCGTCGGCCGTCAGCTCCTTACTGTGGAGAGAGGGAGATGGAGAGAGAGAGAGAAGTGAGGGAAAAGAGTGAGGGAGAGATGTGAGAAACGAGAGGGAGCCCGAAGTGGTTAATAAATCACTCAATTTACTCGTTTGCAGTCGAATGGTGCTGTAAAATAAACAGTGATTTATAAATCCATGGAAATTATCTCCATGCCTGTCATGAATCATGGCTGTGTAAACAGAGCCCAGTGTCAGCGCTGGCATGTTGACTCTACACGCACATCCGTGTGGACCAGCCTGCGAAGGCAGTGGAGTACGAGAGGAGACAATACATCCCAAACAAAGGGCGAGATAACCCTGCGATTCCCATTTCACTGAGCGCTGAGCCACAGCGGGCCTTTGTTCCTCTCCGTGTGTCCCAGAGAGAGTATCTGAGCTCAAACAGATCTGATCAGCCTTTCTTCTCTGCAAATAAGCACTGTTGTCACAAATTGTGTGCTAATGAGCCGCCCCCGGGGACTTCCCCATTAAACACTCACTGAATTAGCAACGCAAAGCCCCCTGACGGAGGGACGCTGCGATCCTATTTAATTAGCACACAGGGAAACACAAAAATAAACCCTCTGTACTCTGCACTTCCTGAGATATGTCCCGTTCACCTGCGTCCGCTTCGCTTCCAGAGAAATTGTTCCTGCCCTGGACTCGGCAGCCAGAAGGCCCACGGCTGAGGACGGCGCCTAAAGTTGCCAAAGGCATGCCTGAGAGGACGAGGTCTCTGGAGCGGTCTGTGTGCGAGGTTTAATAACAACTCACTCCCAGTCCCAGCCAAGCCATGGCTCCCAGGCGCAAGAGAGGACTTCATTCCAGGTCAGGCGTGGGCCGAAAGTTACTGCCGATTAAGTCATTTCCTGTGGGCTGAACGGCCGTTTGTGCAATCCTAGCTAATTTAGGAGGTCAGAGTTCAGGGTAAGTATTGAGCAAACGTACAGAGGGACACACCCAGATCAGACAGGCCTGTGGTGATGTCATAAACCCCCGTCAGAGGGAGGCCAATGCACAGCCCAGGACTCAAGGGTTCCAATCTAGAATTTGACTTTATTTTTGCCTTTATTTATACTTTACCCCAGATGGTGTACACGAGCCCACGGGGGGCAGTGTTGAGAGACTCACCCGCAGTTGGTGCAGTTGAAGTGGTCGGGGTGATAGGGGTCATTCTTGAAGATGAGCGGCTGCTCATCGATGATGGCGTGGCACTTCTGGCAGATGTACTTCCCCAGGCCACGTGCCTTCTCTCGGTTGTGGCAGGGGCGGCACAGGTGTCTGGGAAAGGGGGGAGAGAGGGAAGTCACACTGAGGGCACAAAGCTGTGCACGTAACCCCTGCCATACTGTTCAAGAGAGCACCCAGAGTAAACGGCAAAAAAGATAAATACACACATACACAAAAGTAAATAATCACAGATCTTTCCTTCTGTGCTTCAGCGGCTGCGGTGAAAACATATACAGTTTCCAGCAAGAGCTTCTGCATCAGACATTGTCCGCACTGCTTATGTGCCAAGACGGCCTGTCACACCATGTCGGTGAACATAACCGGCCTCAAAGAGCAGACCAGCATCGGCACCGAGACCCTGGCGGCCGAGAAGGGATTGGTCTGGAAAAATCCCTTGTGGGGGAATCGCAGACATGGACAACACAGATAAAACACCACGTGTGCTTGTGATCGAGGAATGCCGCAGTCTGTTGAGGAGAGTGGCATACATACATGTACCTCTCTTAGTGATATCTGCCGAACAGAACACAACACGCATCCTCATCCCGGGGCACGGGGATCCCGAGAGGCGGGGGCCGTGCCAGAGAGCGAGGAAAGCGCCGGGGGCGAGTCTGGACATGTGGGGGGAGGGACTCCGGGAACGATGCTCACCTGCCGGCATTTTTGACGAAGCCCACGTCGGCCAGGACCTGCTGGCAGATGTCGCAGCGGAAGCAGTCAGGGTGCCAGCTGTTGTTCATGGCCTTGATGACCCGGCCGATGATGAACTCGCCTGCGGACGGAGCGACAGGGCCGGTCAGGGCAGGGCGGCGGGGGGGCAGGTGTGGTGTACAGGGGGCGGAAGCACGATATGACAAGACACGAGAATCCTCGGCAGAAATATAACCCGTTCAAAGGCAGTGTTCATAGTAGATGGTTAACTGATGGTGTGGTGTTACAATACGATGGTTTGACAGTTAGTTAAGTGTCTCGGAATGAAAACCCTTTTCTTCTCATAATGTCCCCCGACAGTGAGAAGTGTGGTGTGAAGCGGGGTTTGAAGTGAGAGTTGAAATGTGAAGTGAGGCCACTCGCCCGGCTGGTCTGTCCCGGGGCGTTGTGGTGGGGGGGAGCTCTGAACTCACCGCACTGGTGGCAGCACGGGGCGAACAGCATCTGGAAGTCATGCTCACAGTACTTCCTCCCTTCAAACTGCAGAGAGAGAGAGGAGATGAACAACCAGTTAAGATCTTACACAGATCCTGCACGCAACACCACGACACACAAAAGAGACTGGCGACAAATACTTTCGAACACTCAGCCAGATCTTTAGAGAGAAACTGAAAATCTGCGGCATTTCTATTAGCTTCCCTACGTCATCCGCTGCACGTATTGGCAGACCAGCTGCTTCAAGGGGAACAGGGCGATGTAATAAACCAACACCTATAAATACCCGATCCTCATTACCCTGCTCCTCGAGAGCCCCTGTCAATCAGAGCATATAGGTATACTGTGGTTGGTGGGGGGACGCTCACCTCGTAGAAGAGCCCCTCCGGGAACTGCTGGAAGCACTGCGCGCACACGAAGCACTGCTCATGGTACAGCTCGCCGTTGCTGTTCACGATCTTCTCGGCGGGGGCAAAGCCGCTCTTGCAGCGCTCACAGATGGCATTTGCCAGGGCATTTGCCATGTTGCTGCGGGAGAAGAAACCAGCATCATTAATTTCTACACATTAAGAGGCGATGGGGGCTTTAGTGGGCTTGAGAATGAAGGGGCACAAAGTTCGCTCGAGGGGGCAAACTCGCAGGACAACTGCCCCACCCACGGACACCCGCGTCCCTTCATACGGACCCATAGAAGAGAGGAATCGGAATATGGCCAGCCTGCGAGGTTGAAATTTCAATTCAGATGAAAGAGAAGAGTGATTGACACACTATTTACACAACTCACAGGATGACATGTTCTTGACACTTTTCTATTGCAAGACTACACTATGATGTAAAAATATGAATTAAACTTTCATTTAATTAATACAAAGTGTAATTTGGAGGAAAAAATACATATCCAGGGACGCTTAAACTCAAACTACCGAGCAATACATTACAGTATTACAGTATAAACATTATTAGTATTAACTGTAAAACAGGCTGCACTTGAATTTACTGTTCTCTTGAATGATGTCATCGCTCTGGACACGGCCAAGTTTCTCGCTCGTCAGCCGGCGAGGAACCGGGGGCGGCGCGTCTCAGTGTCAAAGCACGCGTCATACAACTAAAAGGTTGCATCTCCATGCCAAAGCAAATCGCTAATCTCTATGTATTGCATAAGAATGTGAAGGAAAAAAACAATTGTTCAGTCATGGGCGTTTCTGGGGAAAACAGCAACGATCATTGAGAAACCTGTAAGAATTATCTCTTTATTTGAGCTTAAGATAAGAGTTATAATACATATTGAACTGTTGGGTTTTTAAATACCATTTAAAGCAACTGCAGGGCAGCTCCATGGTCACAGCTTTATCTTGCGAGACATTTCAGAAGAAGGGCAGTCAACATTAGTTTAACATGAGCTGTCGGGACAGTAAATGCCAAACTGAACAGATGAGGCTAATCGGGCTTCTGCACAGGGGAGAGGAGCAGTATTTTCTTTCCTTCCCGTCGCGATTCCCCTCTATCCTCTGGACCGCTACCAAGGACACACTTAAAAAAAGAGCACCACGCTGAACCGGATCGTACACACTGGGGCATCTTGGCACCTCAATCTCGCCTTTCTGCGGAGGAGAGGAGTTACAGACGCCTCACATCTGCAGTCTGTTAGGGAAAGTCACAGCAGTCTGTCATTGTGAGGAACGCCACGTCCTCTCGGCTCGCAGTCTCAACTATGCATCTATCACACTGTAAATCACTCTCATCCAGTCTGAGCAGAGCCGTTGAAGGCTTCGTTCACCCGATTAGGCACAGTTACACTATCTAATGTGTTTCGGGTAGTTAATCTCCATATGTATTAATAAATAACAAAAATCCATCAATCAAGACCAATCAATGACCAATAAAAAGCTTCCTAACACTCCGGGACAAAGAAGTGCCACTCGATTAACCCTGATTTATCCTGGCCTGTGTGAGGAATTAAAGAGCCTTCATAACTGTCAATGCTGGTCTACTATAATAAGAAAATTGAATCCCTTTAATATGTCAAGGAAGACGATGGACAACAGACCCTTTGAAGATAAAATATATCCATTTTGCACAGATAAGTAGATAAATCTTGGAAAAAAAAAAGTCTAAGCTAATGATTAAGCCAGACACACCCCCGGCAGGCCCGTGTCCCGCGCAATAAACGTCATTGTCATTGTTTACAGTTGAAAAGGCTCTGCTGGAAAGTGTCTCCGCGCCGCTCTCTGTGCGAAAGGTCAGGGCTGCTCCGTGCCTCACGGGAATGTCAAACATGTACACAAAGTCCGGCAACAGCGCTTCTCGCCTTACAAGGCAAGGACTTGGACTGCTGTCAGCAATGCCAGGAAAACCCTGATCACCGCAAATACGCAATAGATTTTTAAATGAATTTAGGGGTGCGTGTGTGTGTGTAAGTGAGTTTCTTTCCCCCTCTCTCAGTATTATTTCTCCTATGTCTGATGCACAGGAAAAATGGGGGCCCACAGCCTGTACCTCCATCATTGAACACCTTCATCTCAAGTACCAGTGAGTCCGACAAGCAAACCACAAGCACCATCCTGTCCAAGATGTGTCACCAGCAGACCCTGAAAGTCACTAGTGTTGGGCTGCACCGCATACTGCAGCAACTTACAGTACATAAGAGCTGATTACAGTCCATGCAAGACTACTTCTGGATACAGAACTGCTGAGCATAAGCTTCAGCTGTTCTCCACAAACGTCAGCCCGTCCCTCCTCTGCGAGAGAACAGAGGGAGGAAATGACAAGACCCCTGAGTATTTGTACCTCCGCGCAAGCCAGCAACTCCCTGGAAAAAAGGCTTTTATTGCGTTAGTGTAAGCAGATAACATTTCCTGAAAATAAAAAAGCAGCGATTGCTATGCAATCAATCCGCAAGCCGCTTATCCAGCCTCTCAGAGCCGAGCATCAGGCTTTCTGACAACATCGAATACAACCTCGTATGTGTGCAAAAGTGATTTCATACGGCCAAAGAAAACCATGTGAGAGAAAGGGTAATAAAACAGCAGGGTGGGGCGGTAAAACCCCAGCCACCGTGTGAACGGTGTGGTGGAAAACTGGCACAATAACCTCGATTGCACTTTCGGGTGAGGCTTTGTGTTATACAGGCATATGGTCAGGACACAAGGCAGGGCTGCGATTGATACTCAAGTGTAACTAAGAGTCTAGTAGGACGGTTGATAAAATGCAGAGAGCCCCCGACTCACACAGAAGACCCTAATTCACGAGCTTCCTCAGTGTCTGAAGCTCTCTGTCAGTGCTCAGAAACGCCGCGGCTGCTTTGCACGGTGAGGCTAGCTTCAGTTATCGAGGATGAACACTGATTACATTTTAAATCAGACCAGATCAGCATCGAGTCACCGGCAAAGAGGCACCAACGAGACGTGCGGACTTCCAGCCTGGAGATCCGAGCTGTACGAATCTCTGAGGCGGCCAGAGAAAACGCAACAGACCGTCAAGAGAGTCTTTCACAGTGATGGCGGCTTCTCTTCAGGAAGTCTGTGGGGAAACAGTCAGACCTGCTAAAAATATGTACACAAACAGGCTTCTTTAAGAGAAATGTGTGTCCAGTGAAGCCGAGGTGTTTGTTCTTCGGCAGACCACGCTTTAAGATACCACCCTGAAGCTATGGGGTGAATAATCACACGTTGTACCAGCCTGGCTCTGGGTCACCCGGGCAAAAACGTTCCAGTATTCCTCCGTTCCTTCATGTAATACAGAAATAGTGTTTTCTGCTGTAGCATATCTCTTGTACAGCAAAGCCGTCCAGCTACACAACAGATTATTGTATAAGGTGACCAAATCCAAAACAGAGGCCTTAATGTCAATATATAACATAAGAAATGAAGCCAATCAACTGCTAATTGGTTTTAGCATATGTTCCGGCAGGACTTATACATGAGGGTCGATTACAGGGTTGAGGCAGAAGAAACACAGGATTTCCTTTATTTATTATTATTTACACAAACGTATAGCTCATGAAATATAGCCTTAAGTTTGAGAAGTCTGGATTCAAAAACTCATCCAAAAATCCAGCACACACCCCTGCCAACCTCTTCTCACAGGAAGATCTGTAGGCACTGCTGAGAGAGAAATGGGAAGGCTGTGCCCTTCCTCAGTGAAGGCTCATAATAAATTGCCCCCCCCGCTGACCTCTTGCCACCCAGTAGCCCGGCGGGCCCCCTCTCCCACTCGTCAGCACAGAGCTCTGCCCCGACACGGACAGGAACACAACCGCAGTTTCGATTAAAGCCAGGCTGGTCAACGAGTCTTACTGATCTCAGCAGAGCCTCCTCCACATTTCTAAGGGTGTTAGCCTCAACACGTCGTCCGCAGTTACAGCACACAAGACATCAGGGCCCCTGAAGAGCCGACACAGCAGAACAACACAGGAATCTGATTTTACTGTGAGCTTTTCTTTTAGACTGTTCAAAAAAAATAGCACAGATTAATCCTGGTGTCCTTCCAGTACAGAAATATGTTTCTGCCCACAAAAGTATTATCCACACAAAATCTACTACACTTGCAAAACTAATAACATTCATATTCAGTTAACACTTTATACACAGATCTCAAATGGCACACAGTGTTTCTATAGGAGACATTGAATCCAGATTTCCTGACGTCCTGCTGAGGGACAAAGGATCACCAAGTGACAAGGAACCCTAAACAGGGCTGTTTTTTTTCCCCTCTCTCACTAAACCTTCCCCATCCTGGGATAAACACGTCTCCCACACATCAACACAAACTCCTGCCCGGCTCCCGTGAGCTCTGCGGACATCCCCGTCTCTCGCACAACTCACAAGCGTGCGTAGAAGTCGCAGAACTCCTTGTACACCTTGATGTCGCTGCGCCTCCTCTGGGACTTGGACACGGCCATCTCGGCCTCGCCGCCGCCGTCGCTCAGCTGCAGCCCGTTGACCACCTCCAGCTGCAGCTCCCCGTTCTCCGGGATGGCACAGGGCATGGCTCTGCTCTGCACCTCCATCAGCAGGACTGGCACACACAGGAGAAAAAGCACCCCACCCGCGGACGGCAGATCCAAAGAATCACAGCTGAGCGAGCGCCCGGTGCGAGACGATGTGAGGAGAGAGACTTCCCCCGATCTCTCTGCACAGCCCAGCGCTCGGCACTGAGTCCCCTACGCACCCCGCCTGCCTCAGAGCGGGCCGGGTTACAGCTTCAAATTAAGAGCACAGCCCAGCAGCAGCACAGAGAGGTCAGCAGCACAGACTGGTTGTGCAGGGAGGCTGGGGTGGCAGGAGAGAGAGACACACCACAGACTCCCAGCTTTTATTTATTCTGTTAACGAGGCTCTGCCCTTCCAAGTTTAAAAGCTACAAATGTGTCAGTAAGAACAATGTCTGATCCAAAACAACAACAACAAAAAAGCCCTGGTGAAACATCAGTGATCCAGCTGGGTTTAAACACAGAGAAGGAAATCAAGAAAAGGAGAAAAAGTTTTCTGTGCCCAACAGCTGGATTGGAACAGAACAAAACCGCTGGGAAACATTCGCGTCGAGGAGAGCTCGGAATCCACATCGACGGTTTTAATTTAGTTGCGCAATTCATAGAAACACTATCGGGAACACTGGAAATCAAACCAAAGCACCACACGGCAAGCGATGAGAAAGTGGGATATGTGCGTGCCACGCCGGGCCCGGGCCCATCCTGTCCCACTCCTCCCATTAAACCATGACCGGCTGCCAGTTCTGGACAAAATATGTGAATTCGGCTTCTAACAATCTGCTCGATCTCCTGATGAGCTTCCTTCACACAATTAGCAGTTTTCGAGCAACTCCGACACTGAAAACAACGACCGGGATGAAAGGAACACTAGTGGTTAGAAGCCAGACACAGCATTTATTGCCAAAAGTCACTTAAAAAAAATACTAATACATGTCCGTCTTTGTGGGGAAAAACAGCTGCCGATAGAACGAAACTCAAAACATCCAACACTATCCCTTTAAGCTACACAGCTGAATCGTTTGACGCCACGGGCAGGGGACCCGTGGACTGCGTTTATCCCTGCGATGAGAGGAAGAGGAGGAGGACAGTGTGAGCGCATGTATTCAGAGTAATATGATTATCATCCCCTCAATCGATTGCTTTGTAAGCCACTTCACCAACTCTCTACCCCCCGTGAGCCGAGGCACCGCTCCAGAGCCCCAGATCAGGGCTTTTCGGTGGTGTTGAGGGCCGTGTCCTTCACAGAGGACTTTTAACCAGAAGAATCCGTCCTGTCGCCTGGACTTCAGTGTGTTTTCCATCATTCCACAAATAGACACCCGGGACGGCTCATCTCCAAACTAGGGACTTGGCAACAGCAGCTGCCGGTGTGTATGTTTTTTTTCCTCTTCAAAGGGGGAGGGTGTGTAGCACAGGAGGGGCTGCTTCACACGCCTGACCATCTACCAAGACTTGGCCGTGGGAAAAGCTGCCCCAATAACTGGCACTGGAGCAGCCGAGTCAGACTGGAGCGAAGGGGGGGACACCAAACCTGCAGCGAGGAGGTTCTCCCTCACCTCTCACCTCTCACCCCCCACATGGAGTATATATCAGCTGAGGTCACCGGAACCTGCCAATGGAGGTCAAGGGTGGGCAGGTCAGCCCCGGGGCACCTCAGCGAGTCAAGAGGGGAAGCGGTTTGGCGGCACTCCACGGCTCAGACCTCCGAGAGGCGTCCGAGATAGGAGGCTGAAGATTCGCAGGCGTACTGGACTTGAAAAGACCAATTCAACACCTAAGAGTAGGTGTGCAACTGTGCAGCCGCCCAGGCATTGTCCTCATTCCCGTCTTTGCTTCAGAGAACCTGGCGTCCCCCCCAACAGGAATGAGTCTCTCTAGAAAAGCGCTCTCTCAACTCCTCACAAGCCAGATGGTCCGCATTCCCCAAGGACAGGTGGGGCTCCAGGAAGACCAGTATCCGCGCCCCCCAACCGTGGACTCCTCTTTAAATCACCGCTACACAAAAGCACAGCTTTTACTGCTCAGACGTGTGACCGGTGACCACAGCCCTCTCTGCAGCTACAGTCACAGAGCAAATGAGACCACAATCCAAGAGCTGGCAGAGGGCAAATAGTGGTGCTCCTCTACAGTATTTATGGGCATTGATTGAAGAAAACACAATTAAATTGAGGTTCACAATGGGACAAACATGCGCAAGAAGGACGGTACACTCAGTTGGGACACCTGACGTATCTTCCTGTGGCTGACACTCATGGTATCTGCGTTACAAACTAAAAGTATAAGAATATGTGTACAAGGATACTGAAGTCACAAAGTATTCGAAGGGGAGGACTCTCTGGAGACCTTGGATGCTCGTTAGACACACCAGACGACCTTCTAATTTCGCTTTGTAAGATTCCACACAGCTTTAGTATGTTCTGCGTTCCTGCCATGGCTCGGTCACACAATCGCCTCTCGAAGGAAGATCGCTCACAGCCGTCACATCTCATCAAAGTGCCGGGTTTCAGAATACATCATCCACATTGTCACATTTAACTTGCAAGGACAAACTGTAGCCTCTCCCGTCTCTCCCTCTGGTCTAAATCTGGACGTCATCGCTGTGAAGCTGTTGGGCCGTCCGCATTCCTTCGGCACGAGATAAGAGATGGAAAAAGCTTGCACCTCGTTTCAACCTCCGAGAATTTAAAATTGAAAAGAAGAAACAAAAAACGTACACACACACAGACGCACATACACTAAAAGCCCACAGATACAGCGGCTCATAAACAGACTGAACCGAAGAGCTGGCAGAACATAAACACATTCACTGACACGGGTCCAGGCTCCAGTGACCGGCGGTGTGAGAGACCGGATGGCCGACTCGGGACCTATAATTAATCACTGTCCTGCCGCAAGGGTGCGAGGCGCCCCGTGCAGCCCTATATATGGCCGCGCCAACTGTCAACACCAGACACGCTGGCTGGGAGGCACATTCCCGCGGCAGTAATGACTCCATCGGGGACGGCAGACACCGGGGCGACAGGCAGCTGGTCACGGACCGTCCCTCGGAGCAAACACCGCTCCGGCTCCTGTAGGCCGGGTGAGTACAGCGCACGCTCTCTACGGCACGCCAAATACTGCTCACCAAAACTGAACGTGGGTGCACAGAAGCCCACACTTCCCCGAATCGATACAATCTCATTGATCTGAACGGAGTAAGCATCAAGTGTAGTTTGATTCACCTTTTCGGGGGGCTCGACCTGTTGTTCAGGAAGCTGCTATGTTGGGTCTTTTGTAATCATGGCATTGTGTTTAGGGAAATGGAGTTAAATCTCAAAGTGTGGGGGGCATGCACCTGAAAGCTGTGTCCCGGGAGTTTGGTGCACGAGAGGTATCTTGTTCAGTGGAATTGTGTGAATCAATATGCAGTGTCTTTTGCTTTTCACTGTCCATCTCCGTGTGATTTGTAATCTGTGGACACATCAAAAAGCAAGTGTAGCCGCTGACAGTGATGGGTGAAATGTTTTGCCGAGAGGATCGGGAGCGACTGTTACAAACCACACGATCTCACAATGCACCTCTCCTGTGAAAGCTTTACACACCATTCTCCAGAAAGAAACAAAATCGTAAGTCGTATCGGCTCCCTGACGATTGTGGTATTTGACTTTACACTGACCGTAAACAACTCAAGTTAATCCCTTAGAAACTGCATTTGTTTCACTCATCTAGACGAACATTTCCGTCGTGCTGCTTGACCGCAGTGTGCAGCTGTACAATTTAAAGCACATCCTACAGTTTGACAGGACTGATCATAGAGTCAGGGTTCGCCTGTAGAAAACCGATGAAGGTTTGTTGCAACACAAAGACAAATAGGGCAGAAATGCCTAAAAACATCCAAACACTGCAAAACTTTACATGTGGTTTATATTATCATAAATCCACTCCTTCAGTTTTGTCCAGATGGTTTGTGCCTCGCAGCGTTTGAGTAAATAAAAAATCTGGAGCATGCGTTTGGACGCGAGATCTCTTCTCATACTTGAAGCTGTCCGCTTCTCCGCCAACGGCCACGATGCAAACCAGTTGCAGCCCAACGTAGAGCCGGGGTGTGTGATACTCAGGCAGGTTCGTTAAAAACACTCGCCATCGGCCGGACCCCATATCTCGGGTCGCCGATAAGAGGCAGCGTCCTCCGTACACAGAGCGAAATGGCACCTTTTGTTAGAGCGCGATAAAGAAAAACCTAACAAACCGCTCTCAGTTTGCTTTGTGAAACTCGGCGCTGCCCAGAAATCCGTATCAGAGTCGAGCACTTACAACACGACTGCAGCAGTTTCACACTACAACAGTGCCTGTCATGAAAGTGGACATCAGTTGTGTTGGTTTGTCCCACAGGACACAAAGTCTATCCTTACATGAGCTCGGAAGTTTGGAGACACTTAAGACAGCCTGGTTTGCGAGGTGACTGAGTGACGCTACGAAAGCTTTACAGCTCCCAGGTAGACAGAGTCGGCAAAGACATTCTGAATCCTGACGGGCAAATCATTCTCCATCCCCACACTAATTCTACCCTCTTTACCCCTCTTGAGAGCAGCTGGTGGTTCGGATTAAGTTTGTCCCTAATGGCCAAACCCTTCCCCTGCCCCAGCTGCCCCTCACCAGCCACATCACGGTGCTCACAGTACAGTGACATGGACCAGACCAGTCTCTCCATTTCAAATTGGGGTTTCTAGGCTTCGATCACTTCACACTATTAAATCATAAACAATGGCTCGGCCCGTGGCGAGTCTGCATTCGCAATCTGCGCTCGGCTGATAAGACCGAATTAACTCCCAGACCCAGACAAAACAAACCGCCGCCAGCCACTTCCGAGGGGCGGGCACATCGGAGTTCAGCATTTAGTTTTTCCGCTTCGGAGGTTTGATTTCTTAAAGAATCGGGTGTAACTATGTGCTTTACCGTTTAATTGTTCCTCACGCTCCCCTGGTGTTACTGTACGCACAGTGAAAGCACTACAACACTACAAGACAAGTCACACTCTTGTCTCTGAAGGAGTAGGCTACACTCCTCCGCAGCATCTAGTGTGGTGTTTCCACCTCCATGTTTGACGGTGGGGATAGTGTTCTTGGGGTCATTCCTCCTCCTCCAAACACGGCGAGTTGAGTTGATGCCAAAGAGCTTGATTTTGGTCTCATCTGACCACAACACTTTCACCCAGTTCTCCTCTGAATCATTCAGATGTTCATTGGCAAACTTCAGACGGGCCTGTACATGTGCTTTCTTGAGCAGGGGGACCTTGCGGGCGCTGCAGGATTTCAGTCCTTCACGGCGTAGTGTGTTACCAATTGTTTTCTTGGTGACTATGGTCCCAGCTGCCTTGAGATCATTAACAAGATCCTCCCGTGTAGTTCTGGGCTGATTCCTCACCGTTCTCATGATCACTGAAACTCCACGAGGTGAGATCTTGCATGGAGCCCCAGAGTGAGGGAGACTGACAGTTATTTTGTGTTTCTTCCATTTGCGAATAATCGGACCAACTGTTGTCACCTTCTCACCAAGCTGCTTGGCGATGGTCTTGTAGCCCATTCCAGCCTTGTGTAGGTCTACAATCTTGTCCATGTCATCCTTGGACAGCTCTTTGGTCTTGGCCATGGTGGAGAGTTTGGAATCTGATTGATTGATTGCTTCTGTGGACAGGTGTCTTTTATACAGGTAACGAGCTGAGATTAGGAGCAGTCCCTTTAAGAGAGTGCTCCTAATCTCAGCTCGTTACCTGTATAAGACACCTGGGAGCCAGAAATCTTGCTGATTGATAAGGAATCAAATACTTATTTCCCTCATTAACATGCAAATCAATGTATAACGTTTTTGAAATGCGTTTTTCTGGATTTTTTTGTTGTTATTCTGTCTCTCACTGTTAAAATACACCTACCATTAAAATTATAGACTGATCATTTCTGTCAGTGGGCAAACGGACAAAATCAGCAGGGGATCAAATACTTTTTTTCCCCACTGTATCGTATATTTTTTTTTCAATTGCAGTTTAAATATTGATATACAAGTAGCTGACATCAAAAGTTATTGGAGTCATGCTTCCGTTCGTTAAAATACTTCAAACTAAACATATTTCTCATGATTGGCAGTTTCCAACATGTATTGAACGAATTTTAAAAGTAACGCGGATTGACTGATACAAGATGAATCCTCTATATATTATTATTTATTGGCAGACACCCTTATCCAGTGTGTATATGTGTGTGTGTGTATATATACACACACACACACACATATACACAAACACACACACTTAAGAAAAAAAAATCATTCATTACACTTAAAGACCTCTGACACAGACCATGAACAACAACTGAAACGTGTGTTCTGTCGAGTCCCAGCTCGGTGAACAGAAAGTTACTTTATTTTTCCATTTCCACTGATAATAATGGAACTGGGTGGGGGGGGGGCGGGCCAAGAGGATGTGAGAACAGAGGGGGACGTGGGTTTGTACTGTACTTTCCCAGGTTTATGGCAGCTTGTGCATCGCAGACGAGATCGGGCTCAGAGCTGGCAGAACTGAAGAGCATTTGCTTTGTGTGTTTGTTTTGAACTCCTCTGACACTCGAGAGCAGGAGTCGATTCTCCCTGAACTGCCGCCCGACACCGAATACGACAACAAACCCAAACAGCGCAGAGGGGACACTTCAACTCTAAAAGCCGTCGATGTGGGGCCAGTAAAGAAAGCCCTCCTGTATCTACAGCCCCCATGCCCAGGGTTGGGACGGGCTGGCATGTTCTCACAGGAAGGTCACCTCTGGGGGGTCACGGCGCATTCCTGCCGGCTCAGGCTTGCTAATCTCCCCGGGACCAGCGCCGAATACCTCGGCCGACGAGCGCAGGGCCCCGGCACGGCCCCTGGCAGGACTTCAAAGCCCGGAGACGAGGCAGCGGCCCCTGTCCTGCGCACCCTGTTGTTACAAACGGGCTTTTATTTCAGGTGACTGGTTCTCAGCATGTCAGAGTGCATTAATCCAGGCCAGCGTGTTCCTGCTCAAAGACGCAGCACTTTCGAGATGTTATTGCAGACAAACATCACCGGCAGGCCGAGCAAACTTTCAAATACATTTTATTTATCATTCATTATTATTTTTAAATGCATTTCATCTTACAATTGCTGCTGTCTGCACAGTAAACTCAACAGGGGAAACAAGGGCTGCTGCTCAGTTTATCAATGAGATAATTTATCAGCCATTGCTCTTAGAAAGCCTAATCTTATGCAGCTTAATCCAAACACAAACGTTGCACCACGTGTGTTTTATTTGCCCTGCGATAGGTAACACTCAGTCGTACACACAGAAACTAATCAGACCCAGAACCACACCGCTCCTGCCCAGACACACAGGACAACACGAGGCACAACAGCACAAGATACAGGAGGCAGGGGGTGGGGAAACCAGCACCTGAGCAAATGACAAGCACATTTTTGTGAGATTGCAGCCGATCCGGAGGAAATACAGCATGCCTTTGGGAGAATGACTTGCTCACCCAGCCCAGGTCAAAGCTCAGACGGGAGACGACCCATCCACACACACGCAGCTCGAGTGGGTTTCCCTGCACAGCCACACTCACCTGAGCCGGTCCTTGTCCAAGCTGCCCAGTCCGTAGCTGTCCGGCCGCTCCTGCCTCCTCCTGTACAAGTCCGAATTCGACAGCTCCTTCAGCCTCAAAGTATTCATCTTGTCCCTTCTGTCCTAGTCCTCTCCTGTATCTCAATCGCTGCCCGTCCCCGGGTCAGCCACTCCACAACAGGCAGAGCTCAAGCAGAGAAGGGAAACTCCTCGCCGTTGCCCAGCAGCTCCAGAGGACCTCTCACCTGAGGAGCCTGTGAAGCTCCTCACACACACTGCCACAGTCCCGCTTCCTGCTTCCCCCCCTCTAGGGCACACACCCAGTGGACTGACTGACACACCGAGAGGAGTGTCCCTGCGCTCTGCACACCTATGAGCTGTCTCCCCCCTCCCCCGTGATAGCGCCGGGCTGCCCAGCCCCCGAGGACGGCAGGTAGGAGACGCTTTGCACATGAATCAGCCGGCGCCGAGTGCAGGGGAAAGTAAACGCCCCTGGCAGCCCGTTCCCGCTCCGCCTCTCTTCACCCGGAGCAGCGTGGCGGAAAAAACACAAGGCAGCCAGACTAAGGGGCTTCTCTCCTGATCCGGAACAGAGAAACACATTTCACTCTCACATCTGGTCCCACATGCTGAACTTCTGCGTTTCCCCCGAGCAGCTAGGAGGTAATTTCCACCTTCCTTCAATTAAAAAACACAGATCCTTTTCTCCACACCCTTTCTGAAGAACTGCCAGAATAAATATGACTGACTAATACTTTCATCCATCCCTTCTGGCCCCCGCAGGCCTGGTTTACTCGGCAGCGTTTCTTTCCTTCATCGAATCCTCGATCCACAGTTTGCTTTTTAAATGACACCTTGCAGTACAGGCAGGAACGTACACGAGAAGCCCCCGTGCTTTCTACTGTGGGTCAAGGGTCACACGAAGGGTCCCTCTTGCACCTCGGAGACGCATTCCTCAGCACCTCGGAGCTCAAAGAGTGAGAGAGAGAGACACAGAAACTGCCCATCTAAAGTATGTGCGCTTATTAAGCAACACTTAAGACACAACGTGCATTACAACACCAAAATGCACTGTGGGGCTTCTCTGCACTCTCACAATCACAATTACTGCAAACCTATCCGACTAACAGCTCTATCACCTCACTGCAAGTCCAGTGCTGTTGAGGACAGTCAGTGCTGAGTGTAAAACAGCTGCCTTGCACACAGTTTGTGAAACAGGGGCTCCGGTGTGGGGGGCAATCTGAGGGCACGCTGGGGGACGGAAAGCCTCACATCTGCCTTTCCTGTCCTCTCGCAGCAGCGGGCTCTGGTGTTCACAGTAAACAGTGCCGGCCCATCGCCTTACACTGCATCAGCGCCGCGCTCGGAGAACCGCAGGCGTGTCACTTCCTGACGCAGTTTCACCTCCTGGAGGATGACTTGGGGCCAATTGTACAACATCCCTCACTGCAGAGCGGAGGTCAAGGCACAAACTTAAAGACACACACAGACAGACAGAGACAAACGAGACACACAGATGCAAAGCCCAGAGGAGTGAGGGACCTCTCTCTCTCGTTAAGCAGACATTCCTGTGAACACCAACGTGCGAACGGGGTGGCAAATCTCACACTTCCAATCACTCGGCGCTCCCAGCCCGACGTGGCAGACACAGAGACCGAGACAGGCAGCGCTCCCAGAGAGGGGCCTGCAGGAATCCAGGCCCCGAGGGGGACGTGCGTCTCCAATCACATCCCCGCCTGCCCGGGCTGGCCCTCTGCTGCATTCCTCACACCGCACCCCCCAGCAACACACAGCACGGTCTGAGCCACAACGTCAGAGTTCAGCTGATTGTGAAAATGCAATATTTCACTCTGCTTGGGTGTCGCATCTGCAGTCGTCATCAGACTGAGGACAGAGAACGAAACGCAGAAACCACAAAGTACAATTCCTATTATCTCAGCTGGTTTTGTGCTTTTTTTTTTTTTTTTAAACTGCATTTCTTTTTAAATTCAACTAAACTCAATCTGCATTCTCGGAAAAACTTGGAATTCTCCTCTAGAGAGTTTTTGGAGATTGCTGGACTGAGCCCCTTCCCACACCGTCCCCTGCCTCCCCTGGGCTCAGGCACAGACACAGGTCAAAGGTCAGCGGTCACCAACCAGGCTAAATTGAGAAACACCCACCCGAGGTATTTGTGGCGAAATCGGCTCCAGTTCAAATCGCCCCGAATCAGGTCATTATCTTTTAAAGCTTCTCCAAAACTGCGTGGATGTGTCATTAGGGGATCGTAGAAAACAGTGCCTGCATTGTGTGGACACTATAAAACATGTCCGGGAGAAGCAAATCACTTTATGGTTTATAACTGTTTTCAGAAAGACCAACATTATACCTCCAAATGGAAAACTGGGATCAGGGCTCCCACTGCTGGACCGAGACGCTACTGCAGTCTCCACAACAGGAAGTTCCTTCAGCTTTCAGAAAACTCCCAGCCAAGGATCTGCACATCTCTCTGGTTAAAATACCGCTAAACAGTAATCCGAGTAACAAAACACCCAAAGGAAAATACAAATCAAAGTGCTTCAGACTCTTATTGCAGTTAGCTTATTTAGGAAGCACACGGCATGTTGAAGGGTTTCAAACCAGATTGACGTGTCAATTAGAGGACACAAGTGTCACGAGACGACCCACTCCGTCGCTTCTGCTTGGCTAATTGTTGATTACACATGTAGTGTCCGTCAGTACGTCTCGATTTACTCTGATACACAAAGCGCTGATGCAGCTGTGGCCATACTTCACAGCCCCCTCTCCGTCTGCCCTAAAGTGACTCACGCACCGTGCGTTTTACTCACTCTTGCCGACTCTGATTGGGTTTGGATTTACAGATTGAAATACTCTTGTTGTCCCATGTTTGCTGTGTTGTGCAAGCTGTCCCGGGTACAGCTGATAAATACACACAAATGACCTCAAATGGTGATGCACTGAACTGCAACTGCTTTATTGTCTATTGTGAGCAAAGCAGCACAGCTTTAGAGTCAAACTTCTTTGGACCATTAAGGTAAAACATGAATTACTGTGACTCAAAGGCGTGTCAGTCTTTAATCTCCTCCTATTATAGTAAGAGTATAGGACACCCTAATAAGGTCAGCAACACTATTTTATAAGGGGAATAAATAACTGATAAATCCAGCACAAGGATTAAGCACTTTGAAACCTCACACACAAACTGGCTCCGATAATCACGTTTTGTGTTAAAAAACAGTCCAGGGCAACAGCCGTAACACATCCTTCTGAGTATGGCGCCCCCTGCTGTCACAGCCTAGTCCTGCAGCTCAGGCAAGTGTAAATAGCTGGAATTGCAAAGACTGAGTAAATGCATGCACTGTCTCTCGCCCCCACCCCCCACAACACACACACACGTTCTTCTTTCATCTTTCAGGAGCAGGGGATGAAAAACAAAAATGCATTCCACTCTTGCACACTCCACAATGCTCACTCACTTTAAAGGTTTTAACTGTATTTAATAATAAATACAGAACTCAAAGGAACGAAGTGATCATTAGCGAAGGAAATCATTCTTATTGTAACAGATGTGCATTTTGTCTCCCCTCCCCCAACACCCGTCCAGCTCAGAGAACTGAATTCCAGGCGAGAGAGAGAGAGAGAGAAAAAAAAGCCAACAGGAAGTCCTCGCTCAGCTCAATGAAGATAAGCTAAAAATGGCTCAAGAGAGGCCGTCTCTGATCCGAGCCATGCGTTTCCCACAGAGCTCTGCCAGCGATCGGGGTCTCATGGCCCTCAGGGAGGCCCGCACTTCCACACTGGGGCGAATTGGACTCTTCCTGTTCGAGTCAAAGCACCCATTCAACAGCTACAGCCAGTGTCTGAATCGCTACAACTGTGTCCTTTAGCCTTTCAAAAGAAATAAGCAGATAAAGACAATTACCCAGCATCCTCTATGATGCGGTTAGGGAAACGTCTGCTTAAAATAGTTGTTTGTGAAATGCATTGTGCTCTTAAAAGCCCACAGTCACATTTTTCCAATTCAGTGACATTCCTGCAATAAACTGCGGCTTCCCTGGTCACTGGAAAAGGCTTTCAAAGTTTTCAAACGCATCACAGCTTCACGAGGCAACTCTAAGGCCATCCTGTAAGACCATAGCGCAATCGAGAAGACGACCAAATGGGTTAAACAGAAGGGCACCACAGAGCCAAAGACCTTTTTGAACAGACTTTAAAGCAGTTTTTTTTTTTTTTAATGGCCACACACACAAGTTCTTAAGAATCATTAGCTTCTCTTGGGTCTCAAACTATCCAGCTGTAGAAAAAGCATGTTTTCATGTAAAATCTCTGATAGTGCAAAGATAAGCCTGGTCAGGGGGAGCGGAATACAAGGCTGAGTTCTGATAGTCACACACTGTAGGGTCCGTCCATGAACACAGTGCACAGCCTTGTAGTTTGGAGGCGGTTTTAACAACCGATGTCCTTCTCGTGGAGAGTTACAGAACAATTTGCAAATTCAAATTTAATACATATGGCATAGAAATTGGCTCACACCTTCACACAGCCCTCCCCCACACACACTTGTCTGCAAGTGTTTATTCTTCTAGTAGTACATTCACTGTATTCACTGCTTTTCAAAACCCCTGGTTCTGCTCTCAAACACCCAGATTACGATCTGATATCTGCCAGTAGGAAATGTGTGTGTGAGTGTCAGAGAGAGAGAGAGAGAGAGAGACAGAGGGGGGGGGGCTGGTTATTGTGGGCGCGGTACAGCGTTTCTCAACCCGTCCGTTCGTCACCTCCACACGATCTAATGAAGCATCTGTTTACTGTTTACTGGCACTTCTCTCCAACAGCAACAGCAACAGAGGGGAAAAAACACTGAATGTGTGACTGAATAAGAGCGAGGAAGAGGAAGCTGACAGAGGGCAGGGCTGCCAGGCCCAAACTCCCCCCCAGCCCCTCAGCAAAGCCCAGGACCACCTAAAATGGGTCACGCAGAGAGGTGGGTCCCCCTCGGCCGTGCGAGACTCTCGTTCTCTCTTCCTCTTAGACACTTGCAACAGTAAAACCACTACAGATGATTTCGCTTTTCGATTTTTATTTTAAGTCTCTCCTGTTTCCCCTCTGAGGCGCAATTCACTCTAGTGTAAAGCTCTCACTGCTCAGTGCACTGTCCGGGGGGCACCGTTAAGTGAATGTAAAGTTAAATGCCTTCCCGTGGACCAGCACAACATCGGGTCTCACCGCCATTCATTCAAGTCCTGCACCTTGACCTGCAACACTATTCCCGGCACCAGATCAAACATTCAACCATGAGATTAGATTTATTTATCTTTGCTGTACAAGCCGGTGAAACTCACTTACCGCGTTTGATAAAAAAAACAGGCTGCGTCTGCCTCTGCTGGGAACCAGATCTCCTGAAGAGACGCGTCCTCCCTCTGCTGTGAAGTTTGAACTTTTTTATATATATATATACACGCTGCTGTGGTCACAGCCTCGAGTCACTTCCGGAGCCCAGCTGACAGAGAGCTGTCATCCGCTCCCTCACTCACTCCCTCCCTTGCTCAGCAGGGTCGGCGCTCAGCTGCACTGTCCCCGGCTCAAACAGCAGGCCCAGGAGACTCACCGTCCCCCAGCGCAGCAATGAGCCACGATCCCGCTGTGTGCAGCCATCACAGCCTCTGCGTGCGTCTGCACCCGTCATCACAAAGCCCAGGACCTTATCATTAGACACACTTGCTTCCTGTTGCTTAAAAGTTCCTTAGTATACAAAAAGAAGTGTAACTGGAATTTAACTACTGCATACAATACACATCATCATCAAAGTAGCTCTCCAGTCACAAATTATATACATATTTTATACAAATCTCAATTTGGGAATTAATTTTGTTCGTTTGTCATAAAACATTGATCTTGCCAAGCCCAAAACAGGCAAGACTCCCCGATCTGTCCTCATCCCGGGGCCTGAGCACCAGAACCCAGCCCGACTGGGAAGCACTTGGATCAGACTGCACTCTTCCTCCGTCATCCGACCCCAGCGCTGACCCTCCTATTGCAGGACTGAGCTCAGCGCACCTTCCCCTCCATCGACCCGTTTCTGCACTCAATTAACTATCCTGAACAAACTATCACACCCTCACTGCAGCCCCCACACCACGCCTCTCCAGCTCAGCAGACGTTGTTCTCCCAAATTCAGCAAAGCCTAAACCGGGAGATCTGACCGCAAATGGATTCTCCCCTTGGTCTTGGAAAAAACTATGCCAGCTTGCGAGATCAGGAAAACTAGTGTGTTAGGGTAGTACTCTACAAAAACACTAACTCTATTCTCAATCAATCATTCAGACTTAAATGTCACCCCACATATTTCAGACCCAGGCAGGTGGCTACGCCTGGAGAAGAGAACTAAACTCTGTTATTCCCAGACCCTGAACAGAGACAGTGGCGGACACGGAGCGCTGCAGTTTCCCACTGAGACGAGAGACCGGCCCGCTGCACGCGCCCCACCCAGCGGGTGTTTATCCGGTCCGAGGCCAGAGAGATCCCAGGAGCGTGGCGCCGATCCCACACATTCCTGCGGCCCTCGGCCTCCCCGCGGGGCCGATCACAGCGGGGCAGGGACACTGCCACTCGGCCGAAGCAGCGAAGGGGCTGGCAATTGAGGAGAACAGAGAGGGAGAATAGTTGTGCTGCAAAAACAATCTGCTGCCCCCTCCTACATTAAGGAAAGTGAGTGAGTGTCTGTCTGTCTGTCGTTGTGTGTGTGTGTCTGGGCATGCATCACTGTTAAGGTTGGGAAAGAAGTTGTGAAAACGTCCCCAGAAGGATAGTAACTGGAGACAAAATCTATTTTTAAACCGAAAGTGCCCACATTTGTTGCCCCCTGCAAAAAGATGTGTGTGTGTGTGTGTGTGTGAAAAATGAACAAACCACACATCTCCTTTTGGGTAGAGGTGTCACATGATCCTGCCTCACTAACGATCGTGCCGGGAGTAAAGACCCGAGTTCAAAAGCACGCTCCTGTGGCTCTGTTAAACAACACTACTTTCAACAGGAATAAATACATTTTTAAGGCTGTCATTACAGAGTTAACTGTACCTCCAGTAAGTGAATTTAACACACACACACACACACACACACACACACACACACACACACACACACACACACACACTACTGGTGGAGGCCTGGCCTTGAAAGGCAGTCTTAACCTCTCTCCGCAGTGGGGACACTTAAAAGCCTGTTTCTGGTGTAAAAAGCAAGCCCAGCACATTCCTCCACTCCCACTGCCAGGCCAGTGCCGTCACCGCGGTGTGGGGGGCCCCTGTCAGGGTGGGAGCTGGGGGGCCGTCACCGCCAGGGGGAGACATTTCACCTGCCACCCAGAAGGGAGTGCCTTCTGCAAAGCGGGTGTAAATAGAGCAGAAGGCCGTTCAAGAAAAAGCAGCGTTAGATCTGCAACACACATTTCTCTGAACTTCTACAGAGCAGAATACAGTTGAAAGAAATACTCAAACATATCATGACCACCAGTCTATGTTTCCACTTCAATCTACAGCTTCTCTTTTCCACGTCACGCCTGCAAAGTTTATTAATTCATCTTTCCATCCTTTATCGTCTCCCATGTGTTCTTCCATCTCTTGAGATCCATTCAATAGCTCCTTTGTCCATCTTTGATCTGTTCTTCCTGCAGTGTGTCCGGCCCATCGGCATTGTAACATTTTCACTCTTTCGATTATGTTTTGGTCTGTTCTCAGATGCATTCATTTATTTTTCTCATCTCGTTATTCCCAGCATGCATCTTGCCATGCTTCTGTGTGTTGTCTATAAATACTTTTCTCTTAGTTAGCCTACTTGAATAGGTCAAAAAAGGTGTCTATCTGTTGATCTACTTCAACACACACACACATACACACACTTTAGTTCATAGGACACTATTGTGCTCAGATTCCCCCACAGGGCAGGATTACACCCAGTTTAAACATGCATAAAAATGAAACAATTACATTTTGCTCATTCAAACTGGGCCAAAACAAAGCAGCAGCGTATACTTCTTGGCATTTGTCTACACTTTGCAAAGAGAAGAGTTGAAACACAGTATCCCCATCCCCACTGTGGACAAACATCCCAGAAAGATGGGAGCGAATCTCTTCCCTTCACAATAATTGAGCTCTGGACTAGATTGCCGAACAGATGAGGATCGAATAGCCGGGCTGCCCCCCGTCCTGCCGAGTCAGCAGAGGGTCGAGTTTCCCGCGGCCGCGCGCACATTGCAGGATTTATGCTCCGTGCCGCAGCCAAGGCCACAGCCTGTAATAAACTGCTCTGTGGGAGAAATCGACTGAACCTTGACAGCGGACTCTGTAGCAGCGCCACGCTCTCAGCAGCGCCACGCTCTCAGCAGCGAACGCTGTGGCCAATATTAGAGGCAGATCTCGGCACGTTGGCACATTTGGCCATTTCCCTTTCATTTTGGACACGATACACGCAAAATAATCCACACTCACCTCTAAGATGAATAGAATAACTCAAATCACTCGCAAACACAAGGATTTAAAGAAATTATAACCGAGGCACATGAATTAAACACAACAAACAAAAATCACTTCCCCTTTCCACTTCCACCAAACCAATATATTTTTATGAATAAATACATATTTTAATATAAACAGACAGCCTTCCTGGCAGAGCTCAGAGGAAGTGTCTCAGTGCCACGTGTTGCTCAGCATGGAGACACAAATTCAAAAGCACAGAAAGCGAACCCTACCTGACCAAGGTGGTGACTCACGCGATTGCCTATCGGTGTCACAGGTGCATGTGTGAGTGTGCATGCAAATGAACACGGATGAGACGGTGCGGGAGTGTGTGTGCGTGTGTGTGGGCAGGAAGGGCTGGGCTTGTAATGGATGCTGGGAAGGAGGAGGACACCCCAGTGAGCCACAGTCTCCACCAGTTCAACAGTTCCCTCCCACCAGGCATGGACTGACACAGCGATCTGACCCATCTCGGTGTGACCTGGCACACACGCCCGTCTCCCTCATCCTCTGTGACTCACTCTCTCCCGGGGCTCAGCCAAGTGGCCTGTGGTGCCGTTGCCCGCAGCTCGAGAGCAGCCTTGACTGGCTGCTGTGGCGCACATGCCCACGTCCCTACAACATCCCCAAGTATTATTTCCTGAGAGGGTGGCACTGGGGCAAGAAGCACAGTTTAGCATGCCATCCTCTTATCCCACAGAATGCATCCTGGCAGGAGACCAAACGGGCACCAGATTAGCGTGCTGGAGCCTGTGAAGATGGTGAAGCATAAGCCCAGACCGGACACCCTTGGACTACCTTCAGTCACAACATATACTTTTCTATATGCACCCTGTGCCAAAGGACATGTATGAACCACGCCCTGAGCTCCACGTTGTCTTTGGATGCCAACAACGTGAACTAGAGTGATCCTGCACTTCTGTACGTGGCTTTGAGCAACTCCCTGCTGGCACAAGCGGCAAATATGGAAACACTAGGGTTGTTTCGGGGAGTTATGCCAGCACCACGTTCCCCACAGCAAGCCAGATTTCCACTGTGGGCTGTAATTACTGGAGAGGGTTGCAGAAAAAGAACTGGCACCCACTGGTTCTCCACGACTGGCTACCTACACACTGACCTACTCACACCCTCCAATCACGAGTATCCCCAGCAAGTATCTTCAACAGTGTGCTTTGTGAACATCTCCACGTGCCAAACATGATAACTTCATAAACCATTTCTGACTGATGTGGACAAACACCAGTGGGATTTAATCTCCTCCTATCTTCCAGAGATAACAACAGCACAACATAAAATATTGCCTTCAAACACACGAGGCAGAAATAGTTCAAACAGGAAGCGATGTTTATAAGAGTTTCCTCAAGAGCTCACAAATTTCAGGATCACGACTGCAATTTCCACGAAGCGGAAGTTTTGACCTAATCCGGCTCCTTAAAACAGAGATCAAGACAGTGCCCCTCACACAGACAGTAAAGCTCAACCCAAGGACAGGTTTCTATTCCTGAAATAAGTACGTCTAGGATAAGACTCCCTGAAAGAGGCACATTATTAAAGCAAACCGCCAAAGCAAAATCAGATCAACGTTCACTATTTCCACCCACAGATGCCGCGTTATCTAGTCTAGTTCATCACCAGGCGTGTTCAGCTCATTTTCCTGGCACAGAAAGACCCGGACCGCCTTCAGGGAGGAGCAGAGCAATACTCTTGGAACCAGCCCCGTCAGACTTCAACACTCACAACAACTACAAGAGAACAATATATTTCCTGTGACACTTACAGTTTCCAAACAGAAGCAGTTTCCTCGAAGAAGAAGGAGGAGAAAATCGGTCTGCAAGATTTTGTTTCCGGTGTCTTACGAAGTCTCCAGCCAAACAAGTCAGAGCAAGTCCACAGAAAATTGTGTTAATGAGGGCTGGGTGTGAAGCCATTAACACAATAAATACATTAACACAGACTGGACCTGTTGGGACGGGTCCACTAAACAAGAATTTTGAAAAATCAGAAATCAGGTACAGTTCCTATTGTATAGTCATTGAATGAACGGCTTCTGAAGCTCATACATGAAAGCAAGCCCTACCCAAAGGCCCTTTCTGAGATATTCCAGGAGCGCGTTTATCGGCAGACACATACCAGGCACAGGTCCACGGGTCTACTGAAGTGTAATGTATGCCCTTTTAGCAGCGGAGCGAGATCAGAAACCCTTTGTACAGTCAGCGCACTGATCTCCACGGGCCTCTGCGATCGCACACACAAACGGCACACTCTCTCTCTCCAATCCGACATCCCAAGCACATAAAAAACTAATTAATTATTAGTGCCGCACTGCATTGCGCACATTTACTGTCACTCCAGGGACAGAGGCTCTCGCACCGAGTCCGATCCCCGCAGAGGGAAGTCTGTGTACACAAAGAGGAAGTCTCACAGAGGAAGTGAAGCGCACCGCAGAGAAGAGAAGACCACACATGGAACGGGTCCCGACAGGCCGGCCGGGCATGATCTCACCGCACGAACTTCAGAAGAGCTGCTGCTAATCGGGACTGTTGACACACTGTCCTTAACAGCCTTGAGGCTAAATGCTTAACTAGAAACAGGAGGGAAGTGACACACTAAACATCCCCCAGCGCTCCTGCCTGGGGTCACCCATGTTCTCTCCTTTCCTCAAAAAGATAAACATAACAACGTTGCCACTTCTGTCTGATTCAAATTAAAATATACCCACTACTTCTCCACAAAAAACAACAACAAAGACTATCTTGGCAATGCATCTTGGGAGTAAACCTGAGATCTAAGTATGCGTTTGTTTTGCATTTCTTTATTGGGTTTCTTCCAGGTGCTGTACAGTAATACAGTTTCAATTGTACTGGAAGCCAAAATGTAATTGATCTTCAGATGCGTCCTGTACAGCGCTTTGGCTTTTCCTAGAAGGACAGGAATTGTCATGTAAAAATGTCTCAATTAGTCTCGGGCTGCATGTAATTAGTCTTGAGCGGGCTGATTAATTCAGCTATCGAAGGAATACTCGAATCAGTCCACCGACTGTTTGGATGCAGCAATGAAATCAGTTGTATCCTTTGACCGTCCCATGGGACACGCTCTGGTTTTCCATGTTTTGATTGAATCCATTAAACGTGAAAATATCGTTTTTAAGACACATCGCCTTTATTAATGAAGGTATGAATCACATCTGCAGGTGTGTAAACATTGACCAAAGACGTCTTAACCCCCATTTCTCTCCTTATTTACACAATACAATTTCCCTATCAGATACAAATAAGAGTTTAATTTCAGTTCCTGATGTTGTGGCTCATTGGGAAGCTATTCTCCCAATTTAATTGTCTATTTTTTCTTTACTTTATTTTAAACACATAGACCTTCAGAGCTTGACTTTTTCTGTGTTGTAGTTATATGTCTGTTTCAGATCTCACCAACTAAAGACCCGGGAAAGATGGTCACTGGCCAAGCAAATAAAAGAGCTAGTTAAGCAGAACAAACTGCAGAAGGACTACAGCCCAAATATAGCCCAGATGCTTGTTTTGCAGGACGTTCTCAAACCGTATCTGGAAAAAACCTCTTAGTCCTCCAAACCCCCTTGTGGCTTTATTATGACACACAAGCCCAGCTCTCTAACTACGCTGCAGCAGACAGACACTCAGTCGCATCCCACTGTGCATTTCCCCTGCGAGACAATTGCAAACCGTTATCATCACTTCCAGTCCGGGCAGACCTTGTGCAAAGCTCCCGTAAACACAGCCCAGTGCAGAGAGAATACCCGAGCACAGGAGCCCGTCTGAACCGGCCCGTATCGCTTCACATCAGCACTGATAACACAACACAAGGAGCTCAATTCTCTGTGAAGATCACGTCTCACCGCTCCACTGCTTCCACATCAAAACTGTTTCTCCTGTAGACACAGTTATCAACAGGCATCAGATGGTTGGAGAGATGTACAGAGTTGAATGTGTTTTGGGACAGTGGACTGCCGAGCAGCAACAGGCTCCATGGGGCTTCAGTCACATTATTAAGGGGTATGACTAATTCTACTTCAAGTCTTCACCTCATTTATTCATTTCTATTTTTGCACAGAAGAAAATCCCATAATAAGCACGTGGAAGAAGCAGCTCACGCAATGAGAGGGTGCATAAAAACACAGAGAAATGTCCCACAGAGGAAAGTCAGAAGACTTTAAGAGAAGACTGAAGACCCAGTCACACCTCAGAGAGATGCAGGTATAACATCAAAACTTCTGTATCTTTATTCTTCTAGAAGTGAATCCCAGTTACAAGTGATCAAGGCGAGATTTCCATGCAGGAATCAAACCAGACTGATTCAGAACGAATGGGAAAAGTCGGTTTATTTGTTGGGTATCAGAAGCACACTAAAATACACTGAGGACTGAACTGCACCAAGTTTTATAGGTCTCTCTAAATTGACATTAGCTTAAAGCCTAGGAAAAGAGCTTATCAGCAAATTGCTGCTTATACAGTAAAAATGATCTCAGATTAGTGCTTGCAAGATGTTCAATAGGACACAACGTACACACCGCAACCCGGATCCTAAAACTCAGAGCACACTTTTACCCATGGACTCCTGTACGGCAGCACATTTGTTCCCTAACGGAAAACTGCGACGGAGGCCGGACACTTGTGTGTGAAGCCCGGGGGGGCTGACCCTGCGCTCAGACGTCCCAGACAGGAGGCAGGATGACACATTTTCGTCTGGGCACTTGAGGAAACTGAGCTTTGATATTTCCAGGAAAGTCACTAGCAAAGAGAAGGGCGAGCATCCCCAAAACACAACCAGCCTCATCTGTGCAAACAATGACACCTCCGAGTCATTCCAGTGCCTGAGCATAACATGTGCAACGCCAGCACGGGAATGTACACACCGGGATACAGGCACCTACCACTGAGCACCTCATGTGTGTTATTTTATAAGTGGACCACATGCATCCGGGCAGTGTGCAGGAGAAGGGAATACACGTATTAGCGATGTGCTCTTCATACACCCAACTCCTACAAGAGAACAAAGCAGTGCAGACACATTTGACATCTGTAGAAGATGCAGGCGGATAAATATTTGGAGCAGTGCATGGCAACAGAAGATGCGGCGCGGCAGCCGGACTCTCTCCATATTTAGCAGCCCAGCAGCGGCCGAAGAAGTTACAACTTGGGTCTTAAAACTGACAGTGGTAGCGCTCGGCCTGGATCCGGTTACATTTACTGTGACTGTGACACATATCGGACACTTTGTATCCGTCTCTGGCCTGAGCTCTAGCGGACGACACGATCAAGTTACGGGCGGGTTTGCTCTTCGACTCCCGCTGCTGTCTGCACCCACAGGACGGCGGCGACACCGGCTGCAGTTGCGCGTCCAGACGACACACCTCGGCTCAGACCCCCGAGCCCAGCGTGGCGCCGCATCTGATTTCGGAAACTTGTCTTTCTGTCGCCTCTGAATGAATGAAAACAAGGCTGTGGCGCTTTATTGCGGCCTTACCTGCCGGTCATTCCTGCCACACCCAGCATCCCCTTCACGGCCGCTGTCGGGAAGTCGTCTCCGCGGATGTCGCGTCCTGTTGCGGGCGGGCGGGCGGGTCGAGCAGGGAGTGAGCCGAGCGGATCTCCGGCAATGGCGCAGTGGCCTCGCCTCCCTCTCCGCCAGACAGCAAGGGGCCGTGGCCAAACTCCGCGCTGCCAACGAAACGTCGCACAGCCTTACTGGCGAAACGGGAGAAATGTGACTAAATTAGGAGTTGGAGACTCTGCAGCGCCTGCGTGCAGACCGTGCAGCTGCAGCCGTAATGCAGCAGCTCTGCCGCTTTTCACCGTGACTGCTCTCGGTCAGGGGTACCTTTCCGCACTTGGTCACGGCCCCTTACAAATGCACGAAACTTGTGGAGTTTGTGATTTCCCGAACTGTAAGAACCACAGGACAGAAATACAGGGTTTGTTGTCAATAGCTGGGATAGTTAAATTAAAATCGTGTGTATATTGAAGTGAGTTACAGTTTGTTTGGAGTTCTTGCCCTCACTTCACACCAGCCAGTCATCTCCCATTACAGGCGAAGATGTTGCGCATTGGCATGTGCGTCACAGTGCAGTGGAAACAATATGATTATTACTACTACTAATAACACATAAAACATGACATATTGTATGCAACAATGCATTCTTCCCCTCTGCACAGAGGTGTAACTCTTGAATACTCAGACAAAGGGATCTGTCTCATGTAAACCCGCAGTCGCAGCCTGTGCTGTCTGTGCAGATCTGCGCTCCTGTCCGCTGCTCCCGCTGCAAGAGCTGTTTTCCTTATAAGGAAAACCACGCAAATCCCTGCAATCCTGGCCACGTCACTGATGGTCCGCGGTGCACAGTGGCAGGGCAATTGTACTTATTCCTGCACCAGGGTCTAATAAACATCTCTGTTCATGTTTTTATACGCTTTAACGCAAGTGGAGAGTCATTAGGTCTTTTCAATATGGACAAGCTCCTAAATCAGTTTACACAGCTCATTGTGCAGTGCCCTGTGCGCCCACATTTTACCCAGAAACCCTTGCAGCCAGATGCAGGTCTCACAGCAGTGATCTTCAGACCTAATGCAAGACACTGAGCAGGAATATAAGCTTCTTGCAGGAGTTTCTCTTCTCATCAGTTGGTAATCAGCCTCAAAGTGGTCTACTGCTTTTAAAAACTAGGGCAGAGGTGTGAGTTACTGAGGCTGAGGAATGGCACCAAAAGGCAGAGAAATCACCCTTACACTGCAGTTGGTTCGTGATACAATCTCCTTTAAAGTCGGGTGGCAGGCTCACCTTACCCAGGAGTACAAAGGTGTGCTTTTGTGCTGCATATAGACACACAACAAATATTTACCCACTTTACCCCTTCACTTCCCTGCAGCTTCAGTGAGAAAGTAAAACAGTTCGGTTCCCTGTTTTAAGTCCATATTAGGGACAAGTTTCGCATGACTAAGTGCAGAACTGTAGACAGACTGCTACAGCTCAATGTGTCCTTTCTTCAGATACCAACACAGCGAGGCAATGCACAGCCAGGCAGTTCAACACAGACAGCCCGTCTATAGGAAACTGCGGACACGTCAACTGTATATTTTTCAGATACATTTGGATGTCAGACACCAAGAAATAATCAGGTTTTATTTTGGCATAAAGTTTATTGAGTCATTCACAGTCGTAAGCGTTTGCTCCCATGAAGGATCGCACACATTTCCAGTTTATGTACAGGTTTCCTCAGCAGCAAATATTAGGAGAACGGTAAGTCAGTGGAATAAGAAAACATGAACTAAAACATGCTATGTGGAAATTCTCGTATATTACGAAGATTCAACACAAACAAAACATCAACTTGAAAAGGAAGTAATTAAATCTCATCTTCAAAACTCAAATCTGCTTCTGTGTGCGGTTAAAGTACCGGCTTTAAATCTAAAAGTATGAAATAAATAGAAAATAAAATACATTCGGCTCTCTTGGCTGGTCTCCGGGACCTCGATTAGCACTAATCTAAGACCTCAGATAACATCGGGGGCTAATCTGGGTCTCTGAATCCAGACCACTGCGTCAATCAAGACAAGAGCAACTTCTGTTAACGAGCAATTAATGCAGCTGCCATGACTTCCCATCGTCGTGCTCCCGTTCGCTCTGGAAGATGCTGGTCCGAGTCTGCGCACCCTCTCCGCGCCACAACGTTCTCCCACACTACACCCTCACTCCCACGGCCAGGAGAAGCACCACACGTGTTACACACACATCCACCTCTCCCAGGCAGTACATCTGTGCACACAATTTTGACACCCACTAGATTCCATTCACCTCGTATTAAAAATCATCCAGTAACTTAAACTTTTCTTGTAGATGACAAATAAAAAAATAATGTGTAGACAGTGAATCCTACATTTTCCAATTCTATTTTTCTTCATTCAAAATCGTGTTTTTTGTAATTCTTCCATCTAACGGATCCACATCCACGGATCTATGCGGGCATGAAGTCCTGCCAAAAGCAACGGTCAGAAACTTAATAAAAGAAACAATAAAATCTCATCTGGTTTTTTCAAAAATATAGATCTGTTGAACAACAAAGGCAAACGGAGAGGAGAGGGACGCGGTGAAGGACGGAGGCGGAGACGGGGAGCCGCACGTCTGGGACGGGCCTCGACTCCTCCCTCGGTCCCTCATCGGATGCCGGACCAGCTGTGCAGATAGGAGGTCCAGCCTGAGGACCGGGAGGCGCCGGCGGCTTCCTCCTCACCTGCAGTGGGACGAGTCCAGAGAGAGAGACGGGGTGGTTAGCGCACGCGTACCGTACAGACCCCTCCCGTGATGGATCGATGCCACCGCGTTGTGGGCGCGGTGCTTGGGTGCTGGGCTGGGTGGGCGCTCACCTTGGGCGATGGCCGCCAGCCTGCCCTTCTCCTCGGGGCTGAGCTGCAGCATGGTGTGGATGACAGGCAGCAGCGCCTGCCTCTCGCTGCCCGACTTCAAGAAGATGAACTGCAGCAGCACGTTCTTCAGGTACTCCAGGTTGGCCACCGACTTCTCCCGCTCCTGGTTCCTCTCCAGCCGCCGCACCTCGCTCTTCAGGAGCTGTGGGACGGACGCAGAGACATCATTGGACTGTGGGGACACTATTGTTGCTGCCGGTCTATCTTTAACCACCTCAGGCGATTGAAAAATGTTTGTACGGTTTGTTTAATAGGAAGTAAACCGAACTCTGGTGATGTAATCGATAAACAATATGCTGGTTTATAGCATTTCTACAAATTAGGGACCAAAATAAAAATGATGGAACGTATCTGTCAGCGGAGCTGGGCTCGGGGGGGGTTACCGTGATCTGCTCCATCAGGATGGCGTTGGTTGCCTCGGTCTCGTGCAGCAGGCCACTCAGATGCTCGATGCTCTTGTTGGCGGTGCTCAGGTTCTGAGACAGCTCCTCCTTGGACGGCTCAGCCTGCCACACGAAAGGCTCTGCGGAGATGATATGGATAGGATGGCTGAGACGGGAGACGGGAGACGGGAGACGGGAGACGGGAGACGGGAGACGGGAGACGGGAGACGGGAGACGGGAGACGGGAGACGGGAGACGGACCTGTCTTGGGTTCTGGCGAGTTGAGCAGCTGCTCCAGGGAGGGCAGGTGTGTGCCGGCCGAGGACACGGACTCCGACTCCGTGGTCTCCATGCCCTCGCCCTCCTCCCGGGCCATGGACTGCAGCTCGAACAGCGGCAGGTCGGCCGCCTTCCTCTCCTGCAGCATCTTCCTCTGCTGCTGGGCCGGTGCAGGACCTGCGGCACAAACGTACACAGCGCCGGTCAGGGGACTGTGATGGGAGCTGGCAGGGAATCGGGGTCTGCTGGGAATTCATCTCAAGGGGCAATCAATAGATTTAGTATGGAAATAAATACTCTGTTGTCGCTCAGTTTTTGTCAACAAACGTACACAATCTGATCTTGACAAACTCCCCAACCCGCCCATCGCACCGTGGTCTGAGCGCTGTGGGTCTGCAGCTCCACACTTTACCACACAGCTGCGATTTAAACAGTCATTGAGCGGATTCCCTGGCCCGTCTGGAATCTCTCGGATTCCGTGTCAATAGTGCACTATTCTGTCTGATACTGGGACTACGAAAAAGAAAACTTAGAGAACACACACAAAAGATATACCATATACGCAATATTTTCACAAGCAATTGCCACGAAAAATCGCCAAATTACTACAGTCCACGCAAAAATAAACACTGGCATAATGATCTATAGTGTCACTGAATATCATCGGTTAAATTTGGCACCTCGTCCAGCTCCTCTGAGCGAAACGGTTAACGAAAGGCCGCAATCCTGCGTCGTCTGTAGCCAAAAGGTGAAAAATCTGAAGGTTTGCAAAACTTTTAAAGCATAAATATTCACATATACGACGGCTCTTCTCTTTTAATCTGCGAAGTACAAACTTTGAATTGAACTGAATTCTCTAATGCTGCAATTCTCCACCAGAGAGCACTAGAGGGTCGCAATGAAATAAATCGCTTTAAAACCAATTAAACGTCAGGAAAAATGTACTGCGTTTAACAAATTTCTGCCGTTTCATAGAACTGAATGCACTGGAGATTGAACACTAACTGCCTGGACATCGCAGTAGCGCTGAGATACAAACAGAGGAGTTACACACACTAGCCTCATATTGTGAAGGTCTGAGCTCTGTTGGGGTTTAACACAAACAGCCTGCAAAGACGAGTGGAACACACCCTTCAGGAACAGTGTCTTAATAACAAACAAGCAAAACACCACAATAACAACAATAAAATGCAAATGGAAAAGCAGGAATGCTACCACACACACACACACACAGAGGCACCTCTCTCTCTGGCAGCCACATTAGAGACCCCGTGAGCAGAAACGCAACCCCTCGTGTCTCTGACAGGGAGGGAGGCAGGGAGTCCAGCTGGCGGGGGTGCTGCCGAGGAGCGGATCGATGGCAAGAGAGCGTGGCTAACGAGGGGGGGACTAACGGGTGGAGCGGGCGCACACAGCCCTCTCAGCATCTGTCCAGCGTCTCTCAACGTGGACTTCGACAAAAAGCCTGTTATTTCACATCAGCCACATCAAGCGCCTTGTATATCAAATAGTTTTGCCGTTACAATGATTGTAGTTTGGTCTTCCCCAACTGAAAAGGTAGAGGCAGATTGTAGTGCTGCTACGGTATTACTTCCAGTCAACGACAGACTGATGAAACGGGTTGTAAAATTAAGTCTTAAAGATGTTGCGTTCATTTTTAACCCCTTGTGAAGGGACTCGCTGGACAAGAGGCTCCTGCTTACAGAAATAGATCCTGCTGTATACTGTGAGTCACATACTTGGCCCTCAGGAAGCTCTGCTGGCGTGTTTAATTAGAATTAATTAATGACAATGTGCTGCATGTGCTTTGGAATATGCAGATTAGCTCTAAACCTCTCCACATGCTCAGGCAGTGGGTTTAAATCACCCAGGGAGCTCAGACCGGGCTGGGCACGACAGCAGACACACACACAGCCGTTCTGCCCAGAAGCAGGGCCTAGCGCTCCGGCTGGCCCGCGGTCTTACTGGTGGCGCTGGGCTCCCTCTGCAGCTGGAAGAGCTGGGCCTCCAGCCGGCCGACCTGCGCCTGCAGCGTCTCCACCGTGCAGCCGTGCTCCTCCTGCAGCCGGCGGATCTGCTCCTGGAAGCCGCCGCGCAGCGCATCGTTCTGGGCGGTCAGCTGGCTCAGCGTCTGGGCGTGCTCGGACCTCAGCAGCACGTTCTCCGCCTGCAGGGAGCCCAGCCTGGATGGAGAGAGGGAGCGAAAGAGGGGATGAACGGGTGGCCAGCATGGATGGGGTGCTACCGCGAGGGAGAAATCCCACGGCTCACCAATACTCGAGGAACGGCAGTCAGTGGTCGAGGTCTGAGCTCAGCTACAGTGAAGACTTCGGTCTCAGAAGCACATGCACACAAGCTTTTGTGTGTTTTAATTATACAGAACATACACATCTCCTGATGAAGGCACCAGAAACATTCAACAAATAGTCTGATCACTGTCACTCAAACCCAGCGCAGACACATTGGCTTCCCATCACAAGAAACAGACCCGAGACCAGGGGACACGGACAGGCCGATGCCCCTGGCGCACAGACGCCCCCGCCCTCACTTCTCTCGGAGCTCGGCCTCCTTGCTGACGCTCTCCTGCAGGATCTTGTTGTGCCGCTCCAGCAGTGCGTCGTGCTCCGTCTGCAGCTGCTGCAGCTCCGCATTGCTCCCCTGCAGGCTCAGCTGCGTCTCCTGCAGGCGGCCCCTCAGCTGCTCCACCGTCCTCTCCAAGAGCTCCCTGCCAGACACACACACACAGCAGCGCTCAGACACGGGCGGCCGGCACGGTCTGGAGCGCGCCGCACTGGCACAATGCCCAGATGGTGCCGCGATGACACCATCACTGAGCGTTACAGACACACAAGGTTGCCGGTTGCGTTTACTCTAGTCCTACCTCTCTGGTTTGGTCGCCTCGTTCTCCGTGTGCGTCGCAGACTTGTTCTTCTGCTGCTTCAGAACGTTGTGCACTCGGACTTTGTAGCCCTCGAACTCCGACACCGTGGTGGCCAGTTCTGCCTGCACACCAGAAACCAAAACAATAGACAAATCATCTCCTAGATTCACCTGGACATCTCTTCTTAATCCAGAAGGGTCATTAGGATGCTTTTACGCAGCTAGTACCGTTAATAATTACTAATTGCTAATGGACCCGAGAGCAGGAAACGCTCCTGCCTCGGCCGGGCCCTGGCACTCGATTCATCACCAGCCATTTAGCCCTGGAGGAGCATCCGTCAAAGTGTCGCTTTATAATGAAGTTTTGTTTAAGCCATTTAGCAGTGGTGCGATTGCTCGCTCCCAAGATGGAAAATCAATACTTGCTATTTATAAAATCCCCGCGAACAGTGCAGTTCCCACAGGGAGCCGGGCAGCTCGTTTGGCAGGAGCTGTGTGGGGAGGAGGTGGGGGGCCGGGGGCCAGTGCCACGTCGCCACACCTCAAACAGGGTGATTTATAGGCACGCCAGGGAAAATCAGGGGCGCTCTTTTCGAAGCCCAGTCTCCCGTTGCGGGCCTGGGGGCTCACCTTGGCGCTGCTGCACTCCTCCTGTAGGGCGCCGAGCCGCTGCTGGAAGGACCCGGCCGCCCTCTGGTGCTGCTCGGTCAGGGATCTGAGTTGCTCCTGCAGTCTGTGCCTCTCGGCGGCCAACTCGGCGCTCTGGATCTGCAAAGGCACGGGACACCTCCAGGTCACGACCGCCGCCCAAAAGCACCGTCACAGGAGGGGAAAAGGAAGGGAGACATGGGAGAAAAACGCAGCGATTTCTCTCAGATCAACGTACCTTGTGCTCCTCCAGCTGCTGCTGAGAGGCCTCCAGCTTCCCCCTCAGTGAAGCCTGCAGAACCATCTGATCCGCTTCCTGAACAGAGACCGCAGGGATTTATCAGACAGAGAACGCACTACAGATACACACTTCACGTTCCTATTCAGCCTCGCAGCACTCACGCTTTTCTTCGTATCAGCCAGATCTTTCTTTGTCTTCACGAGCAGTTGCTTCATCTTGGAGTTCTTCTCCTCTCCCTGATCGACGAGCGACTTCAGGGACGCTGAAAGCAAACCCACAGAAAGATACTGCGGTGAAAAATCATCATCACGGTCACCTTTGCTCTCACACGATGTTGGCGGAGAATTCGATTTTTCATTTATTTTGGGCTAAATCACCGCAGATTATTTTACTGTGGAGCATTAAGCAGGTGTATTTGACTGTACTGCATTTAAAACCGCACAGGAAATGCAGCATAGACAGGTTTCTCTTCATTAGTGAATCAAACCCCTCCAGTGAAATTAATCCTTAAATAAATAAATAAGGAGCACATGACCCTCTCTTTCTGTGAACGTCAGTACTATCTGTAGAAACGACTCAGCTTTGAAGACCCTCGCGCCCACTTCCTGCGTCACTTCCTTCCCCCCCAGAAAACGACAGCCACGGCGGGCAGCTTACAGATCTCCTCCAGCAGCACCTCCTGCCTCGTCCTCTGCGCATGGATCTCCTCCTCCAGCTCCCCGACACGGCGCTCCTGCTCAGCGATCTTCTGGTTCAGCTCCTTGACCAGCCGCTCGTAGTCGGCCATTTCCATGCCCATGAGAGTATTCTGCTGCGCATCCTGGGACACGAGGATGGGCATTCAGGAAGAGGTTCATAATTACTATTGTTATTGATTCATGTAGCCTAGGCCTTTATGTACCAAGAATCAGAATGGAATACTTTATAGGGGTTCAGGTAAGGCTTGACTTTCTGTGGAAGGTTATTCCAGGTTACAAGCTTGCCTGGGTCAATAGATGTGTGCCAGGGGGAACCTTAGTGACGGGGCGGATGTTTCCCAGGGGCAGGGTGTTTAGAGACACGGTGTAACAGTGATCTCCGTCCCCCACATACTGCCGCACTTCATTGCAGAGCGAGAGAGGTCTTGCGGGTCTCATATCTGGGCCCTTGCTACCCCACGTTAATAAGAACCGGTCGTATTTAGGTCTCATCACACGATGATGAGGACCTAGGATCATCAATGATTATCCTACAATTATGCTGCACCTATTTCCGCCAGCGACTCCACACTCGGCCTTTGACCCCCGCCAGCCGGGCAGAGCACTCGAGTGTTCGTCAAGCAGACTCCTCCGAGAATATCATTGCTTTATCATTACACTATATTCGCTATATTTATACATTTACAATCTAGGATGCAAGACCCTATATATTGTTTACTGTACATCTCATATACACTTGTGTAAATTCTAAATCTGTAAAATGTATTATGCCTTGAACTGCACTGTATTATTGCACTTTGTATTGCTCTGATATTTTGTAAGTTGCCCTGGACAAGGGCGTCTGCTAAGAAATAAATATATTAGTTCTTTATTACTCTATATCATTGCTTTATTATGTTTGTTCTTAGAAATCTACTCTGTAAAAATGTAGAAAACATCACTGTTCACACAGGTGTAAATCTGTAAAGAAAACAACCACCTATGAAACCGGTTACTTTGTGTGGTGCTAAGAATACAATGAATAGCAAACTGGGCTCTGAACTCTGGAGTAGAGATGGGTTCAGTCCCAAGTGGGGGGGCACTGCTGTCATATCCCTGAGCAAGAGACTTTACCCAGAATGCTCCATGCTGTGTAAATGGGTATGTAAACAATAAGGTGATATATTGTAACAATTGAAAGGTGCCCTGGATATTGCCATCTGCTAAGAATTTATAATTGGATGTACGTGCCTTCCGCAGGAGCTCCAGTTCTTGCATCGTTTCCTGCATTTGCTGCCTCTGTTTCTGCTGCGCTTTCTGAAGGTCCTCGATCTCTCGGGCCGCCGCGCTGTGGTCCTGTGAATCGGAAGAGCAGTCCGTGAGAGACATCACCTCCACACAGACCAAGACCAGAGAGGCTCGTAGGACTCGTCAGCGGCACTCCCGACTCCAGAGGTACATCTCTACCACACAGTCCATCACATAGAAAGTGAAGGCCCACAAGATCCCCAAATCTTGAGGTGTGAGGCATGATCAGTATTCAAACACAAAGACAGGTGCATAACATTATACAGCCACGGATAAGGGGATCCGGGAGGAGCTGGGCTTATTTTCCGGAGGAATTACATTTGCTACCCTCAGCCACACCTTGAAATATTCTCGGATTGTTTTTATTACCTTGATTTTTTGTTCCTTTAAAAGCCTCTCTCCCTCCAGCTCCTTCTCGAGCCCCGACTTCACCCGCAGCGCCTCTGAAACCTGGCCCTCCAGCTGCTTCACGTTGCTGTGCAGGGTGTCCATGCGCGCCACCAGGTCTTCCCTCTCGGACGTCAGCTGGTCTTGCTGCAAACAAATACAAATAAACACCAACCTGTTTATGCAGCAATTCCATTTCCACTATGAAGCTAGCCTCAAAGTGTGGGTGTCCTTGGTATTATGTTGTTATTCACCATAAAACTTTAGCTTATACTCTCGAAAAGCCACGTCAGTTATGTTTTTCCAACCCAGAGAGATGGATTCACACACTAGAACGTAAGGCGTTAGTTTATTATTTTCTTTCTTTCCTGGAAAATATCCAATAAAAAAAGACAATAAAAAAGAAATGCCAGACTGATTTTTAGACGCATTGCGCACAGTGAAGCTATGAATGATCCCAGGGTCCCATCTGTGGATTGGGGCTCCCAGGGGGCCACTGTGGTCACACAGCCGTGGGAAACTTGGGCACGAGTGACGCCATAAAGCTCAGAGGCAGCCATTCAAGACCGAGCTGCAGCAGATGGTAAGAGACTTCAATTCTTAAAAAATATGGTTTTACAGATTCCTGCATTTCTCTGCCTGGTTCATTAAAGAGCTCCTGCCTCTCAGGCCAGGGGTGACCCCTGAGACGTTCAGAAGTGGTCTCCACCGTTTCATCAGGTGGCGAATCTCCCACCTGCAGGTGAACTAGCGTGAATCGGTCTCGGGATCTGACGGGAAGCCCCCCCACGCTCACAGGAGGGCCACAGCGCTCCACAGTACCTGGACGGCCGCCGCCTGCAGCCTCTTGGTCAGCTCCCCCACCTGCCGCTCGCCGGCCTCGGCCCGCTCTCGCTCCCGGTCCAGCACCTCGCTCAGCTTGTCGTACTCGGCCTGGAGGTTCTGCGGACGAGAACAGGGCGACAGGACTGAGTCTCGGGAGAGAGCCGTATCCGCACGAACCTCGGTCCTGAGCTGTGTGGACACTTCGACATCACTCTCAGGCACAGCGGTGAAAGACTGACAATAACTCGGTCTATAGGTGTCACTACACAGAATGTAACTTATAAAGAGCAGAAAGGATATCAGGTGCGTTTACACTGCAGTTTCTGAGCAGGATCAAGTGTACCGATGCATCTGATCCGGATCTGAACTGGCAGTGTAAACACGCCTATGGTTTAATCAACGGGACAAATTAACATTTCAAACCCATTCAACTTTGATTTCAGAAAAGATGGCCACTATCTTTTTTAATACATCATACTGACACTTCAATACAGAAAAGTCCAGGAATAAAGTTCCTGAAACCCCCGTGTCGTCATATCTTTCTTGAACAGCTGGAACCAGAGTTTGGAGTCAGGAAAGGCACACAGAGGGCGCTCCTCTGGCCTGGTTCCCCAACTTCAATTCTAGACCAAAAACACTCCTGCTCTTAGAGTCTTGGATTGACAATGGAGTCAAATTATAAGTAAATGGGGCGAAAGTTAAGGTTGAGAAGTTCTTCTCCTAGATTTGTCTGCAGCGATGTTTAAATCAAAAACTGCCCCAGAGTGAGATGCAAGAGTGGAGACCGGTTATGTGGTCAGCTTTTATTTCATAATATTGTACTTGAGAAGGACAGCGACATTTATAAACACACAGGGCTTGAGTAAAAGTAGTCGCCAAACACCAGTTCAACTCCCCGAAAACTGCCTCCTGCATCACAGCCACAGATCCGTGTATTTTGCCGGCAGGTGTGATGGCGTGTCAGGTCTGAGGGGGTACCTTGTAGCCCTCCGCTCCCTGTATGATATCCTTCATGGAGCCAGACAGCCTGTCTCTCTCTGCTTTGCAAGACTCCACTTCTTCTTTCAGGGATTTAACCTGCCAGAGAACAGAGCTTTATTTAAGACGTCTGGAAACCTGAAAAGGTCAAATCACCATTGTCTGAAAGTCAGAACAGAGACTATAAAGTAGCAACCATGTAATGAATCATAATTTAACAAGCCGAATGATAAATATGCAAGAACATAGGAACATAAGCAATAGATTACAAGCATAAACGAATCAGATGTGCAGATGATCCCCACGACACGCTCGCCTACCTCCTTCCGGCTGTTGTCCAGCTCTTTCTTGGCTTTCACGGCCACCGCTTTGATCTTGTGCATCTTCTCGTCCTTTTCTCTGCTCTCTCGTTCCAGAGCAGCTGTATCATCATAAAAAGGAGAGAGAATGTCAGAAAGGGGTCGACTCATGAAAAAACAGTAAATGCCAGCGAGCAGCGCACCGAGGAAAACAACAATCGAGGGCTTGGGTTCATTAATGTCCTCTCACGACTCAAAGTGGGGGGTCAAAGGTTATTGCAAAATGTATTTAAGGCACAATAACAGGATATTTATGATCTCAAGGGGGTGCAGGCAGCCTTTATGTCCAGCGCTTGCTCAGCTATTCAGCACTAATGCTGAAAAAATGTTCGGAACCGGGACAACTCAGTGTCGGGCGGCCCGGCACTGACAGACGCATCCGAGCAGCTCCTTAAAGGTCTCGCCCCCAGCAATGAGCCTCACTGGCATTAAACGACTCCTCGATAAATAAACCCGGGCTCTGCAATCGTCTCACACATGCCCCTTAATTGAGGCGTAATCACAGCCAGCCTGGGGGAACACGGTGTCAGATGAAAGGCGAGGAGCACCAGGCTTCATCGGGGAGGGGGGGCAGAGAGGTTTACACGGCTGCTCTTCAAAGACTCCCGGGGGCCCCCGAGCGATCACTCGTCCGTGACTCTTATCCTGTGTACTCTTAATTGAGCTAATTTGCTAACGGGAGCGATCCAACGCAACCTGTTGTTGTGCACCGACCGAAAAGACTACAGCAAGTGAAAGACAAAGGCTGCTCTCAGAAACTCTCAGAAAGACAGAAAATATCCTTGTTTGCAGAAGGAAGCTCTTGTTCAGTCCAGTCAATATTTACTTTGCAGTGTTGGACTACTGCATGTCCATGTAAAATTATATTTGCAAGTTAAACATTACCTATTTTGTCACTCAGCTCCGTCACTTTTGTGTCTTCGGCCGTGGACACCTCTTTGGATTCCTACATTGGGAATATAAAAATATATGGAGATTTCAGATGCATCTTGGGTAGAAATAAAGTGTGTATCCATGCAGAGAAATAATAAAAGATAAGTGTGTTATAATAAATCGGGGGAAACTAGTCTGACAACTGTAGTGTCTGAGCACCTATGACTCTATTATGTCGCAAATTACGAATGTGACTGAGGGAACCCGTTTCAGAATAAATATGCAGATTACAGAGCATACACCAGAAGAAACTAGACACTTTAGATTTATTGCATCTGCTCCATCCACACAGAAGAGCGTCCGGCTACGACGGCTGTACACAGAGCCACGTCAGACATTTTAGCAGCATTGTCAGAATGAGAAAAGCAAACATCCTCTGAAAGCAAACATATTAAACTAACTGACCCTACCCTGAACTCTGCACTTTCCTATACATCACTTCACCTCGGCTTTCCTGGGAACTTCCCTGCAGTCGACGGAACTGGGAATTGAATTAAAGATTTAATCAAAATAAACAGATGTACATGCATAAACAGTGCCCTGTAACGGGACTGCAAACGCAACAGGAAGTCAACATCGTTTGGCCCGTGTCCTTCCCCCCGGGACTCCGATTCCCATCCCCCGCAAGCTGTCTGGCCACCATAAACAAGCGGATTAACGGAAGAGATAATTAAGTGCCGCACGCCGGACTGGGCCCTGGGCAGGAACATCTACCTTGACGTGGGGGTGTGACGGCACAGCTCGGCAGGCTGTAGAATAGCATAAACTGAGGGGAAAGGATATTTTCTCTGTATTTCGTCATTATTATTCATATACCACTACTAATCTTATGTTTAACAGAATGCAGGCCTTCAATAGGAGCCTAAACTGACATGTTTTATGCTCGTAAATAACATCTGTACAGACGTAAATCTACGGTCAGAGAATTGAGTGCATATACACATCATTATTTTTGTTTGTTCCTCATTTTTGTTTCATGAAAGCTACGCTCGGCAATTAGGTCAATTCCAGAGATTGCAATTGTTACAAATGCAGTACGTTGTAGATTTTCATAACACAAACCTTCAGGTCATCGATATCTTTCTGTAGGCGGGAAGCCAGAGACTCTCTCTCCATCAGGAGCTGCTGCAGTTGCTCCTTCTCTCCCAGGTTTTCCATCGCCAGCTTCTCGCTCTTGCCCCCCAGGTCGACCCTCTCGCTCTCCTTCTCTCGCAGTTTCTCTGACGCCTCGGCGAGTTGGGCCAGCAGCTGCCCGTTCTCCTCCTTCATCTTCTCGTTCACGTCCTTCATCTGCAGCAGGTCCCTCTGCAAGGCCTCGGTGTCAGCCACCACCTCCTCCAGGTTCTCCTTCAGCATGGTCCTCTCCTTGCTCTGGTCGTCAACTAACGACTGCAGCTCGGCACGCTGCTGTCCGCTCTCCTCCCTGATCCTCTCGATGTCATCATAGAGTCGGGCAATTTTCTCATCGCTCTGCAGGAGCAAACTCTTCTTCTCCTCCAGGACCTTCGCCAGAAGCTCATGCACCAGCTCAGAGATGTCCTTGGTTGCCAGTTTGGCCTCCTCCAATGGTCCCAGGCTGGCTTCTCGCTGGAAAACACTAACAATCTGCTGCCTTGACAGAGACAACTGCTGTTCCTTCTCCTCGAGGCCTTGTCTCAACCTCTCCCTCTCCTCCGACACAGACTGCAAGGATGTCTCCAGCTCCCCTCGCTCTCGATGAGACTCGCTCACCCTCTCCGAACGGAGTACGCCGATCTCCTCCTGCAGACAGTCCTTGGTCTTCTTGAGTTCAGACAGCTCTTCTGCCAGTGCCTTCAGATCAGAAGACTGCCGCTCCTTGTCCAGCCCAGCCTCCGCAAGCCTGCCGTCCAGGACATCCAGCTGGTGGCTGATGCGCTTGTTTTCCGCCAGGGCGACCTCCAGGCTGGCTTCTGCCTCCTGCTGCTTCTGCAGCAGCTCCGCGTTGACCCGGGACACATCCTCCAGACTCTGCTGAAGTTCAGACGCCCGGTCTCCCTCCAAACTGTGCGTCTCTCTCAAGCACTCCGAGTCCTTCAAACGCAACAGTGTGTCCTCCTTCTCCCGAGTCAGCTGCGTCACGCTCTCCTGCAGCTCCTGCACGGTGCTCTCGTTCCGGTGAAGCAGAGCCAACATCTCCTTGTTTTTCTGCTGCGCGTTACTTAGTGCCGACCTCAGTTCCTCCGAGTCGTCCTGCTGACACTTCTCCACCTGGGCCTCCAGGCTCTGGATGCGCTCGAGGAGGCCATCCTTCTCGTTGAAGGCCGCCCTCAACTTCTGCTGCAGCTCGTGGACCGCGGAGGCCCCCTGATCCTTCATGGCGTTGTACTGCTTCACAAACTCTGCCGTCCGGTCCGCCAGCTCGGACTCCAGGTTCCGGAGGATCTCCTTGGTCTGCTCGTAGTTGTGCACCGCTTCGTTCCTCTCCGAAGCCAGCTGGTCACACCGCTCTTTCAGTTTCAGGGTTTCCTGGAGCCTCTTCTCCAGGTCTGTCGCTGTGGCAGACGTCAGGTTTTGCTCCAGCGCCTTCAGCTCGACCTGATGCTTCTCCTTCAGGATGCTCAGCTCCTGTTCGTGCTGGTTGAGCGCCATCTCCCAGTGCTCGTTGGTGACCTGCAGCTTCTCCCGGCAGGTGGACGCCACGCCCTCGCTGTCCTCCTGGCTCATCTGCAGCTCGTTGATCTTGAACTCCAGCTCCTCCCTCTCCAGGAGGAACTCATCCCTCGCCTGCTGCAGCTCCGACTCCAGCCTGCTCTTCTCGTTGCCCACGTAGGTAAGCTCGTCCTGCAGCATCGTCTGCTGGGCCTGCAGATCCGCCACGAGGAGCTTCAGCCGGTCGGCCTCGTCCTCCTGCTGCCCCCCTGAAGCTGGGGAGGCCGTGTGGTTCTGGACCCCCGCCGGGCCCGTCTCCTCTTCCTCCTCCTGCACGTCCTGGAGGCTGCCGTCGTGCTGCGCCAGCTGCTCGGTCAGCGCTTCCTGGATCACGAGCAGCCGGTCCCTCTCCGCCTCGTACTCAGCCGCCGACGCCTCCAGCTGCTCCATCAGCATCCTGGCCTCCTCCTGGTGGGCCTCCCGGATCTTCGACATCTCGGCGTAGAGGTTCTCAACCTCCTGCCGGGACTCGGCCAGCTCCGCGTCGTGCGCCTCCCTCAGCCCGTCCAGCTCCTTGACTCGCTCCTCGTCCGCCAGGCCCAACTGGCGCTGCAGGACGGAGAGACGCTCCTCATAGTCCTGCCTGACGAGCTCCAGGTGGGCCTTGATCTCCTCGGCTTCGCCCTGCTGGCTTTCCCGGTCTTTCCTGGACTCTTTCAAGAGCTGCTGGAGACCCTCGACCTCTTCCTGGTGCTGGGATCGAACGGCGTCCAGCTCCTTCTTCAAAACTACCACGTTTTGCAAGTGTTCCTCGTTCGATCGGTCAGACTGCTCCTGGAGCTGCGTGAACTTCTCCAACACCTCCTAGTGACACAAGGAAGTATAAATGAATCTCAAGGGGTTCACAGAGCACAGACCATTGATTAAATGGATTCATATATAAATTAGCTAACTTGAAATATATATACAGCAATAATTTAATCAAAATACGAGGATGACCTTGATAAAACATTTCACATCACTTTGTATGTCAGTAATTCAATATATTCTAGGTTAGGAATAACAAAAACATAAATGCTTTTTAAAGTTGAACATTTCTCTTTAACCTTTGCCTCTTGCTTTGCCTTTTCATTTTCTTTCCTCAGCAACACCAGTTTCTGCTGGGTCTCAGCCTTCTCCAGGAGAACCGCATCCATCCTTTCAGTCAGCTCCTGATTCAGACGAGAACGTGCAAGAGAACTGGGTTCAGCATCACACATCAACTACAGCAGCTCATTCCCTCACTCTCGTTATCAGGAGTTTCATTAGTGGTTACCTTTGACTTACCCAACCAGAACACGCTTTGTTTCAGCCACTTAATTGACATTTAAGGTCGAGGCACGTAATGCAGAAAGAGAAAGCTATACTCTCGCAAAGCCTAACTTGCAAAAACACAAAAACAAAACAATGCTGGTTGACTAAAGCTGTACAGTTTCTCAACAAGCACCATTTCCTTCCAGTAAGCAAGCTGCAACTGCTCACAAACAGGACACAAAGCACAACAAACCAGCCCTGACACAGAAAACAGTTCCCGTTTGAAATATGACCAGACGCCCTTGTCTCCTGCAGGGAAACTGATGCACGGCTACCTCATCTTTTGCATCAAAACACACAATTAAAACATATTACCTTCAGTCAGACATGAATGAGAGGACAACATCAATTATTTTACACACACACCTGTATGATCGTATCATCTGCTCCACTGTTGGACTTGGCTTTGAGTTCTCCAACTTCCTTCTCCAAATCTGAAAGAGATGGATTTGTTAAAGCAGACATCGTTCATAATGTGGACATGTATATACATATACATATATAAACGTACACTGCCGGTCAAGTTTTAGAACACCTACATTTTTCAAGTTTTTATTGAAATTTATGCAGTTTAATGTCTCAATGTACTCTGAAATTAAAACATAGAATAAACAATTGGAGATAAAAACAAAATGTAACCCCTTAAGCTGAGAAACCCCTCTGGTCCCCTTAAAAGGGCAGCAAATCCGTGTGCCTCTCTTTAATCCCATGTGTGCTCTTCACTGTTGTGTTGTTTGCCAATTGTTTGGTTTCGCATGAAAGCTCAGACTCTCAGCTTTCTAACGATGTGAAGCATTCTCTGATGTGAAAAAACTTGATTTTTATACCCCCCCACATTCTGAAAAGGGGGGTGGGGGGGAAACTTCGTCTGAGTAGGAATACAAAATCTCAGAAAATATTGACAATTATGACATATTCTTAAACCAGACAGTCAAAACAAAACAAGACCATCTACGTTTTGGTAGAAGCAACACACACCCGTAGAGCTGAAAATGTCAAGATGGAAAACAGTTTAGAGTACTAATACACAATGATTTTACATCATTGGATCTGAACTTCTCCGTGTTTGATAGAACATAAAATAATATATACCTGTTCTAAACAAAATAAGCCTATTTGCAAAGAAATCCGATCGAAACTGAGTGATCTGTGACCGTCTGAATGAGACCCCCTCCCCCCCACCGGAGCAGACTGCGTGTTCACCCCCCAGGCTCTGAATGACGGCAAGCGACACGGACACTGTGAATCGGATGTGTTTGAGAATGAAACGCACTGGTAGCCAAGAGAATAAGCTTTCAAACGATGTGCGCATTGTAGGAATACAGTGTCACTTCTATACACAGGAGCTGTGTGTAACACTGACAAATAATGCTTAAGAGGGTGTAGTAACACAGTGTATAACTCTGAAATGTACATTATTTTTCAGTTTTTGGTAACCTACACTTTTTTCTTAACCTCTGGCAGTTTACTGCCTACCTTTGTACCATTTCAGGTTATTCACTGGACTTGAACTGCTTAAAGTTCAATAAAAACTGGAAAAATGGGGGTGTTCTAAAGCTTTTGACATGTAGTGTAAAACAAATACAAGACTTCAAGCTTATTCATTTAAATAAAACAATGAACAATGTATGAGTTTGTTTATACGTTTATACACAAAACCCAAAATGACAGAACCCTGATCCTTACCTGCACATTTCGATTTGAGTTTCTGCAGGACCACCATCTGCTTCTTGGAGAACTTGATGAGGTCTTCTTTAGACAGTGTGTCCAACTGCAGACGACAAAACAAAACAGAGCAACACAAATATAAAATGATATGAATGACAGGAGCCTTCTTTCCCCAACTGGATCACCCACCATTAAAGTGAAAGCAATGCAGGAGACACACAATTGGGATCAGGATGTCCCAGGGGGGAGACAGTTGAAAACAGCAGGTAAACACTAGACTTCAGTACCTTAGACTTTGCAGCGCCGGGGGTGGACGGCGAAGCCATGTTGTCTGGGTTGTTTTCCTGCTTAGAGAGGGAGGAACAACACAGATCAGTCTTGAAAGTTTCCTTTTATAAATCACGTTTATTTATCTTCCCACTTCCATTGACACCAGGGTGCCTTGGACAGTGCCATGCTTGTCCGGGTCCTGTGGTTTCGCTCCGACACACACACCCCCTGTTCCCTGAGCATCAGGCTCTGACGTCCAGCACAGTACTGAGCACTGCATATCCTGAATAACAGGTCTGTCCACATACACTGCCTGCACCCTGAACACACCCCTGTATGACCAATGCTATAGATATTGGAGGCTCATCTATACAACAGCTGACAATATCTAGCTTTTAAATTTTTATTATGCATTAGTTACATTGAATGCATTGCTATTTGAGTATTATACTGACAGCCAAAGAAGCGAAAGCCACTGTCGTGGGTACATACATTACACACAGCAGTGCCACACAGTAAACACACTTCATCAATGAATAAGGAGTTATCCCTGCTTGTGCACAGTTTAACTGAACCGTAGCTGCTCATGTGCAGCCTGCGACCCCCAGCTCAATCTCCAGCACAAGGACAGGACAGACAATAACCCTGAACAGCACCGGGGTCACTCAAAAGCACAATGTCTGCCTCTGCTTTCCGTGTTGCCGTCCCAGCCCCCCACAGCCCTCAGACCCACTCACCTCCATTGCCGAGGACAAGACCGATACCTGCCAGCGTCCGCCGCTCACACGTCAGTATGTCAGCAATGATAATAATAATGATAATAATACACGGCGTTACTTGTGCGTGTGGAGCCGCATCCCAGCGCCCTGAGCCCGCAAACCCGCACTTCCGCCTTCGTGCTCTGTCAACACTGACGTCACGCCGGAGGTGCGGCCTCTGTAGCGGAAGTGGTATTTTCCACCGAAACATCCGTGCATATAAACATTGATATCATTTGCTTTGAATTCTGTTATTATATTAGAAATCACGCTCAGCTCAACTTTTCAGCACACCTGTTTCTTTCTCTATGTCATTCTTCGTTACATCTTATATATCCCCGGCGAGGCAAACTTTATTCCACAACAAAACATGACACAGTATTCAGTTTCTAAATGTCCAGAAAAAAACAACAGCACAATTCCAACTGTTGCCAGAAAGGCAGAGACAGGGTGAGCAAAGACCAGCAGATGTCAATGAAAGGACCAGGGTTGCCAGACAAGCTGATTTGAGCAGTGTGCAGAATGAAACGGGTCAGATTTGCACGAATATATGATGGAAGTCTTCAATGCTCAGTGTTCCTGAATTATGTGCATTTTATTATTTTTATATTTACAAATGTACAAGATACAATACACATGAAAAACACAGGTGGTAGAGCATTCAGTTATAGGGCCCTAAAGCTGTGGAACGATCTTCCAGCCAACGTAAGAGATCTGTCTTAGCCTTTAAATCACGGCTGAAGACTCATCTGTTCAGTCTCTGTTTTTCTAGCCCATAGTGCCGCTGGTGTGCCATGGTCATGCGATTGCACAACTGTCTTTGGAAATGTCCTGCACTGCATGACCAGTATCTGAGCACGACTGCCTTCTTGTCTTCCAGCAACAGCCTCCTCTGAGGGTCCAATGAGGCACCTCGTCCCCCACGATGGAAGTCTGATGAGGCACAACCCACCCCAGAGGCACCTCACCACAGCACAACAGGGCATCCACACCCAAGGTCTGACGAGCCATCACAACCCAAAGCCTGTTGATGGTCCAAACCCTCCACCCCCGATGGCCAGCAAGAGGCCTCCTCCAGAGGGAAGAGCACAGCCAGCAGCACCGATCAAGAGCTTTCTGATCTCCTTGCTGCTGTAACAACTACACTGCCTGGAGGGGAGGCAACCATTAGGCCTAGACCCTAAGCCGTGGACCCCCAGAGATTCATTTTCTCCTACATGCCATCCATAGGAGTTATTTTGTTTTTCTCTCCTCTGTGCCTAAATGGTTTATTTACTTAAATGTTCACTTTATTTTAGATCATGTAAACTGTTTACAGGTCTACATTTATTTTACTTATTGTATTTTTGTATTATTTTATTTTGCTGTACATTTGTTGTATGTTTACCAGTCTGTAAAGCACTCTGTGGGTACCCTGCGAAGGGTGCTATACAAATAAAAATTGATTGATTGATTGAAATGTTACAGGTGGTGCCAAAGGTTCTGCATCTTTTCTCTTAATTTTCACTTATATTATTCTTTATTTTAGTGAATTGGTTGTTTTTCTTTATTCATTCAATTTGATCATTAGTCTATTATGTGATTGTTTGTGTTCAGGTGTGTTTATTTGATTGCATGGGGTACACCCGTCTCCCTGAGCGGCAACCTGCCTTCACTCACAGCCGGCACTAAACCTGTCCGCTTCAGCATTGTCCCACCTGTACCGCTCCTTCTCTGAAACAAATAAAAGCCTGTCTATAGAGTGAATTCCAATAGGCTACCAGCTGTACCTGTTCATTATACACCCCATTATGCAATCTTAAAAGCTATGCTTAGCTCTGTATTTCTAAAATGTAATCTGTATTGATTCATGGTAGAATTAGGGGTGGGCGATATGAACTGAATATGATGAGATAATATCAAGATATACAAGAAAATAAAATATTCTGAATTAAATGTTATGAGCCCTTAACTAATTATATAATAATAAAATAATAATAATATGACTCTAGGTTGCTTTTAACCCCATAACACCTGAAAGGGAATGGCACTAGACACAGCATGCACCTGAATTCATCAGTATGTTACCTGTCCGATGAGACATGGGAAAGCATTGGACATCTGTTATGGTACTATTAAAGGGGCATTTAAATCCATTGCTAAAGCACCACTTGGTTAATCTGTCTACGACACAATTTATTTAGTTCTGATTTATAAATCACTGAAAAGAGGGCAAACTCAGCAGACTGCATTCAGGAATTGCAGGAGTGCAATGAGTGCAAGGATTGGGACATTTTTAAAGACTCTTGCTCTGATTTAGATGATCTGGCTGATACAGCAACAGGTTATATAACTTTCTGTGGAAATATGGTGATACTTGTATAATCTTTCCCAAGAACAAAACCTGTATTAGTAAATCTCTTAAAAATGTTCTTAACCAGAAGAAGATTACATTTTATCAGGGGGCACAATATTCACAGCCAGGTGGTCCAAAAAAGTGTAAAAAGAGAGTTAAAAGAGGCAAGACTGAGATACAGAGATAAGGAGGAGAGTGGGTTAGGTAAAGGAATTCACGTTTGGCCTGGGAGGGGTGAAGTCCATGCTAGGGATGCAGAATAGAAGGAAGAATGTGTTGTCTTCTGATCAATCAGATATTCATCTTGCTGAGGAACAAAACACATTTTACTCAAGGTTCAATACTTTTGATATTACGGAAGCCCTCTCTGTGTATAGGACAGAGTCTCAGACTGTAAGATTAAGGTGGATGAGGCTAAAGTGTGCAGATTTCTCAGTCATATTAAGGATAGGAACAGTGCCCTCTCATTAAAGGCATGCCAGTAGAAGTAGTGCAACAGTACAAATACTTAGGGACCTTCCTTGACAATAAATCCAATTTTGAGGTTAATACTGATTTTATTGGTAAGAAGGGTATCCAAAGACTGCTCTTTTTAAGGAAATTAAGACGTTTTAGTGTGGACAAGACTGTCATGAAATTGTTTTATTCTTCCTTTAGTGAGTCTATTCTGACCTTTTCAGTGATTTGCTGGTTTGGTAACTTAAGTGTCAAGAACAAAAAAAAGCTTGAGAATATTGTGAATCTGGGTCACAAGATTACTGGCGTCTCTTTCCGAAGTCTTTCATATTTGTATCAGGCAAGGGTCACTCAGAAGGCACAGGATATTTCATACCACCGGCACCCTCTCCATGAACAGTTTTGGCTTCTCCCTTCAGGACGCAGGTTTAGCTTTCCTCGGTGTGGAACAAATAGGTTCAGGAAACCATGTGTCCCTTCAGCAATTGAGCTTATTAACAAACTCAATGAAATTACATGTAGTTACACTTTGGTTACATGTATCAATCGACCTATTTATCTGATTGTATTTATATTAATGATGTATGATGGTCATGCTGATGGTGATGTTATCTGTTATTTATTGATTGATTGCTGTATTGTCCATTGATGTTTTATGTGTTTGAATATGCCTGGTGTTTTAATGTGTTTAATGTTTAAAAAACAAACAAAACAAAAAAAGTGCCCTTTCAGGAGATTAAAGAATTTTGGATTTATTGTGCCAAAGCTTTTTTAACACACAACATAAATAAAGCTCTATTAAATAAATAACCTAAAATTGCATATTTCATGTGTTCAGGTTGTAAAGAACATTTAAAACTATTATTGCTAAATGGAAAGTACTGTTTTCAGTCATTACATCTTTTCAGACTGTAACTTTGTTTACATTGGCTGCGACACTCAAGGAGGTGCGGTCACGTTGCGCAGACTTTCGTCATCCTGCACAGAATCTGCGGAAAGTCGAGCATTCATTGGCTAAATGTTCAGAATCTGCGCAGATCCTGTACAGAATGACGAAAGTCTGCGCAACGTGACCGCACCTCATTTAAACACGCCGACAGAGTGGTGCATTCTGGGCGTTGTAGTTTTCTGTAGGAAGTCCACTAACAGGCATGTAGCCCGAGTTACTGATAAAAAGAAGAAGAAGATCAAAGAGCTGGAAAGACGACACCTGCCGCGGGTAACTGCAGGATTTAATAAAAGTCTGTTTTGGAATAGTTGTAAGAAATTAAGAAGTCATCGATATAAATCAAAACAAAATAGACCAGGATTTATTGATGTAGATATTGAGCTGAGTACGTACTGTATCTGTTATGATTAATAGCTCTAATGTGTTTTATGAATGTGATTTGTAAGTGAATAGGTACTGTATCTGTTATCTATGATTGATTTATTATAGTGCTATTTCTTCACAACAATAAAGCCATAGATCTCTGATTGGTCTGCGGACAGCAGCTTTCCTGTGGAAACTGCAAGCCAAACTTTCATTTACAGATATTTCTAAATGCATTTCAAGATATCTTTCAGTGTTTTGAGATATCTCTAAATTATTTAAAGATATCTTGAATTGAATTTCAGTCCGATATCTTTAAACCATTTACAGATATCTAGTTAAGGTCTTTGGTTTTTAAAGATATCTCTAAATGATTTGCAGACATCTATAATTTACAGATATCTGCAAATAATGTCAAGATATCTCTTCAAATGACTTCCTGTATGTTGGCTGAGATTATCATTTCCTGTTTCCTCATTTAGTGACACACAAATGAGCAGGAAGTGATAATCTTGGGCTACATACTGGAAGTCATTTGCACATATCTCGAAATGATTTTTAGATATCTCTAAATCTTTTAAAGACATCTGCAAATAATTTAAATATATATCTGATACTTTTAAATAAGAAATATCGAAATGATTTGCAGATATCTTTAAATTATTTAGAGATATCTTGAAATATTTGAAGATATCTGGAATTATTTGAAGAGATCTTGAAATATTTGCAAATAGGCTGTCTGTAAAGCATTTAAAGATGAAATATTTGAAGATATCTTTAAATGAATTAAATATATCTCTAAATTATAATTTGGCTTGCCATAGATTACCACTGGATGGAGAGATACAGGATAGATGCCTCTTAAGGCAACTTGTCCCTTTATCAGATTTAAATGTAATCAGTTTTGCAACTGCTGCATCTAACGTAATTGAACTGCTTTTCATCCACAGATATCCAGTTAAATTACTTAAAAAGACGACTTTTCCCCTGCATTGCTTTATATGTGACCCCGTCACTTTTGCCACCAGTATACCAATCATTAAGAATAGGTGACAAACACAAATATTTCTCAGTTCACCCCTTCTAAATGTGTTGACTCCAGTTTCTGATTTATTTTATCATATTTGAATGAGGCAAATTTCATTTTACTCAAAAGGTCAGTTTATGTACATTTTAATGGCACACACTCACACTCACACACTGTCTGAGGGGATGAGACGTAGACACTTGATAATGCTGAAAAGGATGATTATAACAGCTCCGTGTCATCTCTTGGCCTTTATGAAACACAACGCCACTGTATAATTAAGATGTAATTTAAGAGTGCTTTGGGCAAAACTGTTTTCGGTATTAAAATCCAGTGTGTGTGGAAAAACCAAGTCCTGAATAGGTCAGAACGCCACAGGAATGTGTATTTTACCATTAGAAAAGAGTCTGCTGTCACTCACTGGCCTTTCATGTCAACAGAGAATAAGAGCCCATTTTCAATGCCTATTCACATTAAAATGTTGGAATTTAAATTCACTTCATAGCAGGAACCATCTGTATGCTGCTGTCAATTAAATTCTGAAATATGTCCTTACGTGTGCTTTCTTTTCAGGGTTTATTTATCCAAGTCAGTGCATTTTCAGTCCAGCTTGGTCAACTACTTTCATAATAGAGCTTTTGAAACAATAGTAAATACAACAGTATATAACACAAATCTGTCTTTGTGTCGAGGTTCTGTTTGGGGCATCTACAATGTCATGCCTTTTTTCCCCTCACAGTATTTTTTTGTCCGTTTTCAAATTTGAACTGATTTCATTTATTAAAGAAAGAGTTTTTCAATTACTTTTGAAATCACCATTTATTATCCCGATCTTCAGTCAATAAATCTGACACCTGAAAATTGATTTCTTATCAGGGATGATGCATCACTGAAGCTGGGCTATTTTGTGTTAGTCTGTATCATCACTGTTGTCGCACACAATAGATACACTGTACAGTACAAGAAAACACAACAAACCTCCACCAGATATACAGTGGGGGAAAAAAGTATTTGATCCCCTGCTGATTTTGTACGTTTGCCCACTGACAAATAAATGATCAGTCTATAATTTTAATGGTAGGTGTATTTTAACAGTGAGAGACAGAATAACAACAAAAAAATCCAGAAAAACGCATTTCAAAAAAGTTATACATTGATCAGGTTTGCACACATCTCAGGAGGGATTTTGTCCCACTCCTCTTTGCAGATCCTCTCCAAGTCATTAAGGTTTCGAGGCTGACGTTTGGCAACTCGAACCTTCAGCTCCCTCCACAGATTTTCTATGGGATTAAAGTCTGGAGACTGGCTAGGCCACTCCAGGACCTTAATGTGCTTCTTCTTGAGCCACTCCTTTGTTGCCTTGGCTGTGTGTTTTGGGTCATTGTCATGCTGGAATACCCATCCACGACCCATTTTCAATGCCCTGGCTGAGGGAAGGAGGTTCTCACCCAAGATTTGACGGTACATGGCCCCGTCCATCGTCCCTTTGATGCGGTGCAGTTGTGTTGTCCCCTTAGCAGAAAAACACCCCCCAAGCATAATGTTTCCACCTCCATGTTTGACGGTGGGGATGGTGTTCTTGGGGTCATTCCTCCTCCTCCAAACACGGTGAGTTGAGTTGATGCCAAAGAGCTTGATTTTGGTCTCATCTGACCACAACACTTTCACCCAGTTCTCCTCTGAATCATTCAGATGTTCATTGGCAAACTTCAGACGGGCCTGTACATGTGCTTTCTTGAGCAGGGGGCCTTGCGTGCGCTGCAGGATTTCAGTCCTTCACGACGTAGTGTGTTACCAATTGTTTTCTTGGTGACTATGGTCCCAGCTGCCGTGAGATCATTAACAAGATCCTCCCGTGTAGTTCTGGGCTGATTCCTCACCGTTCTCATGATCATTGAAACTCCACGAGGTGAGATCTTGCATGGAGCCCCAGACCGAGGGAGACTGACAGTTATTTTGTGTTTCTTCCATTTGCGAATAATCGCACCAACTGTTGTCACCTTCTCACCAAGCTGCTTGGTGATGGTCTTGTAGCCCATTCCAGCCTTGTGTAGGTCTACAATCTTGTCCCTGACATCCTTGGACAGCTCTTCGGTCTTGGCCATGGTGGAGAGTTTGGAATCTGATTGATTGATTGCTTCTGTGGACAGGTGTCTTTTATACAGGTAACGAGCTGAGATTAGGAGAGTCCCTTTAAGAGAGTGCTCCTAATCTCAGCTCGTTACCTGTATAAAAGACACCTGGGAGCCAGAAATCTTGCTGATTGATAGGGAATCAAATACTTATTTCCCTCATTAACATGCAAATCAATGTATAACGTTTTTGAAATGCGTTTTTCTGGATTTTTTTGTTGTTATTCTGTCTCTCACTGTTAAAATACACCTACAATTAAAATTATAGACTGATCATTTCTTTGTCAGTGGGCAAACGTACAAAATCAGCAAGGGATCAAATACTTTTTTCCCTCACTGTACATGTGTGTTCTTTGAACAATTAATATAGTCAAAACACATTTATTTACATTCAAAGACAAATTATGAGATCGAAATAACCTATTTGCACACTCCAAGCTTATACATCTACCCCACAATTTAGACTTAAATGTAGCATAAAATTGGAAGTACAATAAAGCTATTGTTTCTCTCTGAGCAAGTGGTTGATGTTTATTATTTTTCTGGAAGCATTAATGGCCAGATAACAAAACTTAATTACTTTCTCTCACTGCTACCCCATTAGTTTTGAACGCAACTGCGGGTGTGCAGCTCCTGCTCAGACAAAAAGGGCAAAATCTGCTCAGGGGGCGAACAAAAAAAGTATTTATTTTTAAAACCATAATGGAACAAGCACAGATTAATTCTGGCTGTCGCACATGGCTGTAAACAAAAGACACAGCGCTTCTAATGGAGCTTCGCCTTGAGGGATGTTCAGTGAAGACATGTAGCCAACTGCCAGCTGAGCGACCGGGGAAATCAAATGACTCCTCTGGGACTTTTCTTGTCACATCTTTAAAAACACATACGCAAACTGCACTGGAAAACCTCAGATGTGTCGTTTATTCAGAATCACAGTGGAGTTTTAGTTGAGGGCATCGTCTTGCTCCTCACACGGCCAGAGCAATGGATTCACAGGTGGAAAGTGAACCTCTGCCAATAAAACACTGCAATCCTGCAAAGTGCATCATAATTCCTGCAAGTTGTCCGACTACCTCAACCCCGGGCAGTAATGCACAGCGACATGAGCAGGTCTATTAGTTTTACATGAGGAGTGAAAGTGTAACAGGACAGAAGAAGGCAGAAGTTTAATATATTATATTATCATGAAAATGAACATCCCTGCCATTGTACTACATACTTACATACTATTACTGATGCATATTACTCCTGACCTAAATTGCACTACTACTACTTCTATTACAAACTATCACTGGCATGAACCTGCAAACTACCAAAAAAAATAAATATCCAATAAAACATCATCCAAAAAGGACTGTCACATGCAGACAGTGTATCTTCTGATATTTTAAATTACAGTATCTGTGCCAATAGCTGTCAATCACTGCTGAATGGCAATCGATCAAATGCCATCACAATCCACTCTGGGATAATAGATATGCTGAAAACTGTACAAATGTTTTGTTTTCAAATGGTAATTTTTAGTTTGTTTTTTAATCGATGATAAATCAACAATTGTTGATCATATGCATTAAGACGTGCAACAAAAATACTAGGTATCAAGTAGAATCACTACAGAATTAGGTATATTTATCAACAAAAACTGTAGGATAGTGTTTGTTTGAACATAATAATATTTAATAAATACAAAATAGTAATAATCCTGCAAGAGCCAGTATACCAATCATTAAGAATTAGCAACAAGGTTTGCCAGGGCAGCACCATGAATATCAGAGTGTTTTAAGTTCTTCATCGATTCAACAGTAATCTAATTTTCATTAAGATGGTAATAAATATCAATTCCAGCCCACATGCTGTTTATCTGCGGCTGCTTCCCATCTCTGTCAAACATCGCTGCCATCCATCACCTGAGTAAAGCCCGGACAAACCATGTACAGTACATGATCAACCGTAGGGGGTTTATATTGCTATACTCTTTATAGTGGTATGAAATAGCCTAGGTCAAGTACATGTTAAAAGAAAACCACAACCTTTTTCATTCTTATTGAACAAATGACATTATTTTGCTTAATTCAAACGTATTAGTATTAAGGTGATATTATTCAATGATAATTATTTTTTCCCTCATGAATTTAACATCTACGCTGTAAATTAACTGCTGCCAACGTGCCCAAGATTTTTTATTTTCCTGGCCCCTATAATTACAATTTACTATTGAAGAGATCTATGGCAAAATATAGCTGCTTAAGTGGACTGCTTGAGGGAACGACCTTCACTTATAACTGGACAAATTGTTGGCTCTTTTAATCTGGGTGGTTTGGGGTTGGGGTTGGGGGTGGAACGGAAGATTAAATGTGATCTAAAACTGATGATGTCTGCCAAACAAAGATCGATACATTTAATTGACTTACTTGAAGATATCGTACACACACACACACAGACACACACACACACACACTGTGTTTGCCTTTTCATCTCCTCGGTTTATAAAGCGGTGATATGCAGGTCAATCTTAAAGATATTCCTGAATTCCTCTCTCTCTTTCTGCTAAGAATTGCACTTTACTCAACGTACCAATTGATTCTAGAATGAAGTAGTCTTAGCATTAGTTCTCACATAGTGCATTATAAGGCTGAAATTTGCTCAGGTCTTTATCTAGTTGCTTATTCTTCTTGCAGACAGATTAGGTTTTGAATTCCCTGACAATGTTGTCTGAAAAAGGGAAAAAAATGACTAACATCCAAGACATGAATGAAAATAGACAATCGTTCCAAGAGCTGCTTGGGTATTCAACGGGCTCCCAGCTTTGCTTTCTGAATACCGAATGCATCTGTTTTGACATCAGCTGGAGGAAATGTTGACAGATCTTCCTAAGCGGCCTGTTTCTTATTTTGACATCCTTGAGGTTTACAGTCTTGCATGGCTGCTTGGCTAAGCTCAGGCCCAGGGATGAACGTGGGAGTTCATCTATAAAGTCTACCGTTGCCACAACCCGCCCGCCTGGGTCAAGCACGTCCATCCATCAGGGGAGAGCCTCGCCGAGCGCTGGGTATTCTGGTGTCACTTGTTTTCGCAACCCATCAATCTGCGGCCGCTCTGATATGATGCAACTGACAAAGCGCGACATTAAAACGTAACAAATGGCTCTGGCGCGTCAATCAATTCGGACGGCTCCCCCCCAAACACCCCCGCGCTTTCCCCCGGCTGCTTCAATAAACCAATTTCTGCTGCTGTCACGTTAAGAGGCTGATGCATAATCAAGAAATATGTTTGCATCTTCTGTGGATGTTTTTCCGAGTTTGTTGTTTAAATTGTCGTCTTCCGCTCGCAATGCGCTACAGGAGGGCAGAGGGCAGAAGCTTTACTGGAAATTCCTGATCCATCGCTATAATGAGACGAGCAAGGGCAGTGGGGTGGGAGGCTGAACTTCATCTCGGAAACTGCTGACACTGGACAACATCTCTCTCTGCCTCACCTGCTGTGTCAGATGATTCCCCTGAGGTTGCTTGATTTAGCAGGACAACAGCTCCCAGACACATTCATCTCACATCAATTTGTTTTAAATCAAAACAGGTGAATATCTTAACTGTTTGATAATTAACCAGCGTCCCCTTTCCCAGTCTTCAGAGATTGCTGGTTTAGGGTGGCTTGTGGCTCTTCAGGACCAAGGCCAGAGACCAGGACAACCCCAGTCCGGCTCTGCTACGTCCCGAGGCGCCCCTCACCCGGCCTGACCCCCAGTGGGGCGATTCCACTGATTGCCTCCTGCTGAATTAATTATGGATGATCCCTGGCACTCTCCACACGTGTGCCGTGTAATCAGGAGATTGTGACAGTGCTGGGAATAATTGCCCTCCCGCTGCGCGATTGTTAAAACGTCTTCAGGTTGAGACGCTGTGAAGGAAATGTGAAAAATATATAGTGTTTTAACTGTTGGTTACAAATGCAACAGGCGAGTGAAAACATCTGGAGACAACTGTGGAGACAGCTGTAGCGGTGCATGCACTGCACAGAGGCCCCTGTAGGAGGGGAACGTTGCCAGATTGTGTTGAATCGGCTGTGTTTGTGTATCTGTAATGATTATAATATCACTTATGCTCTGTTATGAATCACTGTTTCCACAGACAGAGTGACACTTATTCACGGCAGAGGTGCTAATCCCATTATCCTTGAACACTTAAAAGATAAAAGTCTTCTTTGCATTAAAGATACATCATTGTCGTTCACATCAGACACATTCTTTGCGTAGATTTTTTTCAAATCTTTGTTGTCTTTGTGACGTCGCTGCTGATGGCTCAGTCTCAGTTTAGGTTTGTGCTGGGCTGTGGATTGGGTTAGATTACCTAGAGGAGCAAGATTTCCATTACGATTAGGATTGTGTTTCTACTGGTAAAACTAAAACTGAATAGGATTGTGATTCTGGCTATTGGATGATTATTGGTCCTATCAATATTAAGAACCCCAACTGACACTAACATATGAAGGAAACCCAGCCCTCTTAGTTTATCCAGTAGGATCCAACCATATCCAACCTCAACCATCCAGTAGGATGCAATTGAAGTCTTTGTTTTTCTGGTCATGTGACATTCATCCGATCCCTGCCGAGCTTGTCAGTCAGTTTAAGGTTTAGGTTAATGATGGGGCAATTCTGGAGGAACCTCGTGTTCGGCTGATATTAAGATGCACCACAAGGAGGAAAAACAATAACACCTACCATTTTTCACTGATGACATTCATTAAGGAAAAATACCCCAAGAAAACAGAAAGATGTACAATTTCTGTGCTGTTTGTCTGTCATTCTCGCTACATAAATGACTAATGAGTCGTGGCATTTGAATTCTTGATGCCGCGCTCTGGGAATTGGACCTCTCTGACCACTTCATTGGTACAATAGCGGTACTCCTTCATCAAGCCCTGGCTCGGGCCAGCTTTGTGGAGTTTGTCTCCTGGGAAGCTTGGCTTGATCTTTCAATCCTTGAGCTGATATCAGACTCATTAGACATGTTTAATAGCTTCCCCTTCAGCTGTAATGCAAGCCATTGTACTTCCACAGAAAACCTCCCAGTGGGGGCTTCATTGATGACACCGGGTTCAAATCTGTTTACAAGAAACAGGACAATAATATTAATCTCTGCTCTGGCAGCATTTAACCTGTTTAATTAAGAGCCTGTGAATATCTAATGCAATTAACTGCATCAGTCACTCCATTGTCTGATCCGCTAAGTAATGGGAACTACATTAACCGACCACAGAGACACACCCAGTGTCTGTTTGTCACAGGATCCTGATCATGAGAGATGCAGTATTCGGGAGAGCGAATATAAACCAACTCAAACACACACACACACACAAACACATGGCAGGTTATTTGATTTTCTAACCGCTGGACTCTTCAGGACAAAGATTTGACCCTCGGACGCAGAGAAGGCAAGATTGGACAGGTGGACTCACTGGTCCACCGCTGGGAATGTTGAGTTCAATCCAAAGTAAAACAGATGTGTGAAAATGATGTGCAGGAGGCTGGCTCTTGTTACCCATCTGCCCTGTCCGCCATTGCCACAGTCGTTCCCCTTCCAGCTGTCAACCACAGTGGACCACCCCACACTTGGCCTCCCTGGCTGCGAGGAACAAAGGGCCAGGATTGGATCCAGGAGAGCAGGGCCTCTCTGATGCCTCCACTTGCTGAACCGGCAAGAGATGCTGCATTATTGATCGGCGCCGGCTCGCCTCTCTGTCTCTGGGCCGGCCCTCCTGTGATATGCTAAAACTGCACTAAAAACAGATTGTGATCTCGTGTTTGATCTAACTTCTGAGCCCCTCGCTGACCTTGCTATCCAAAGCCTCTCCCCGCTGATCCCAGAGGAACTCACCGTCACCCTCGTACAAACTCCATGTGCCCGGGGGGGTCTTCAGGGTTAGCGTAGGTGGTGCATCAGTCGTGTGGGCTGTGTGTGTGTGTGTGTGTGTGTGTGTGTGTGTGTGTGCTGGCCAAGGGGGGCTGCTGTCCCTCCTCTCCTTGTAAAGCTAAAAATACTTTCACAAGTCCTTTGATAATGATATTGGTGCATAAACACAGTCTACTGCGGAGCAACAGGGACGTGCTGGACACGACGCAATTAAACACAACCTGCTCATCAGATATCTTGACAACTGTAAACAAAATACCTCCTGTAAAAATAAAAACGAAACATGTAAGCCCGGGAATGTAGATATTTAGAAGGAGAGCGAGAGAGAGAGTTTCTATTCTGTGCTGCACAGTGTATACTTTTGACGATGCACTTGTGTCACTTATGGTGATTGCCCAGCTCCAGTATAACAGTATTTGATGACTCCACGGGTGCTGTTTAAAATCCATCCAAGAGAGTTAAAAATAGGGCCGCGTTGCTGTCAGCAGGGAAACATTTCTTCATTAGAAAGCTTGGCAGAACCTGCAGCCGTCTGCATTTATCACACAGCCCTGATTAGGGAAAACACGAGGTTGATTCAGCGCTCCTGCTTGATTTATTTACTCTGTTTTTTTTCTCCTGTTCACTCAATTGGCTGTCATGACCAGACTTTGTCATCGTGTTGGTAGAGATGGCACTGGCTGTGACCAGAGGGTGGATTTACAGGTGGCACTGACTGAGATGCTGTTTGTAGCCGAGGAGTTGGCCAGCAATGTGCCAGTGAGGAAGACAGAAAATGGAAACGTTGTTGTGAGGGTTGAGAGAAGTTTTCTCCACCAGATTTTCCACATAATTGTCCGCCAGATATTAAAAAGACATGACCGAAGGGGGTCAGACCGTTACCATGCTTTAAAGCTGTGCTTGTCCGTGACCACTGTGCAGTCTGACAATTCCTGGAAAAGCAGCCACTGCGGCCCTTTTCTAATAAGTGCTCTGAGACAGGGTCTGTCAAACAGGTGGCAGTGGTGTAATTTATTCTTAATTTATTTATTGAGACAATACGTTACTGACACATGCATTAGCCGGGGAATGATTTGTGTGTTTTACAGCAGCAGAAGATAGTTAATCATCTCTGTAAAATGAGTGAAACACATGACAAGTGTACAATCGATCACCAATTAATACCCAGCGTTTTCCCGACACTGTGCAAGTTGCACAGTCCTGCAGAAGGCACTATTACTTTCCTGTGATATTACCTTTGCAAAGAGAATCACACATAAGAACATAAGAAAGTGTCCAATCAAGAGGAGCTCATTCACCCCATCCTGCTCGTTTGGTGTCCATTAATAACCAAGTGATCAAGGATCCTATCCAGTCTGTTTTTGAATGTTCCCAAATTGTCTCTTCAGCCACATCGCTGGGGAGTTTGTTCAGATTGTGACGCCTCTCTGTGTGAAGAAGTGTCTCCTGTTTTCTGTCTTGAATGCCTTGAAGCCCAATTTCCATTTGTGTCCCGGGTGCGTGTGGCTCTGTGTCGCTGTTGATCTGGAAAAGCTCCTCTGGTTTGATGCACAGCAAAATCTATAGTGTTAAAATTACACTGTTAAAATGTAGTGTTGTTTCAGTACTGATTGGGTGAAATGAACACTCTGAGAGTTAAACCATCTTGAGAGTCAGTGTTGAATTAACACTGTACTTGTGTAAAACCAAGTAACTAAACTTTCCCACAATGCACTGTGGTAGTTTCCAGAATAATTTATGTTTTATTGTGTTTTTTATTTTTATTTTTTTATTTAAGCACCTAATTATTGTGTAAATATTAATTATTGTAAAGCAATTATTGTTTTAGTGTAAAATGTGTCTTTACCCACCAATATATTTATATTTGTTTTTTTCTACCCTAAGTCATGTCTTTGAGTCAACACCTGCCACACTTTTATTTTGTCTATTTCTCTGCTTCTGGCGGTGCTTTTGAACATGACCTGTATATGCATGACCAGTTTGCTTGTCTTACTGGGTCTGGGTATTTACTTAGCCACAGCCATAGTTAAAACTTAAGTATAAAACCAATGAAATTACAATACATTTTTAGATTCATATATATGTATGTATGTTTGTGTAAAGGACTACTAGAAGTGTTGGGAAACCAACAGTGCATGAGTGTTGATTTAAAACCTCTTGGATTGTCGCACATGTACACTTTAAAAGGGTTGATTTTAACACCTACAGTATTAAATTTGCTAATGATTTTTTACTGTGTAGTGTTGCTTACACTGGTACAGAGTACATTTTTGACTCTACCTAGTGTTGGGAAAATGCTGTTTCAACACTGAGCACAGTGCTATTAGCACTGATGTGGTGTTTATTCAAAGTGTTAAAAATGAACTCCGAGACAGTGTTAGATCTTCAACACTTTTGTGGTGGTTCCCATATATACACTTCAAAACTGTTAAATTGATCACTCATGGTGTTAAATTCGAACATTCAAATTTGCTGTGTGTGTGTCGATGTCTTTCACAGTCATATGCTGTGGGAACCAAAGGTCTGTCAAACATTAGCTGGGACACACAGCGTTGTACACTTTGCACACTCTTGGTCAGGTCCAGTGAACCATTTCTGCTCGGTCAGCTGGGACGTCCACAGTCACAACCTCCCAGGACAGAGAGCACTTGTTTGTGCTGGATACAGCACAGCACGACCTCCAGCCGCAAGATTAAAGAGCACACCCACTCATAACTCAAATTCATTTTCTTGTTTTAATCCTTTAGCACTTTATAGAGCCGTCTAGTTCCACCAGAGAGAGCGAAGCCAGGCATTTAGACACACGTGTTTGTGTCTACATCTCACAAAGGCGCACCGAGTCACAGCTGTTTAATACAATTTGATTACTGTGGCAACGCCTGTAATTTCCTCTCATTGCAGTGAACTGTCTGTTATAAACCCAGGCTGTGTCACTATAAACGATATATACGATTTGACCCTTCAAAATGTGTATTGCTGTGATATACTTCTTTGATATTATAGATTCAGAGTAATCTGCTTTAATCTAATATGTGCCCAAAGTACGGGGAGCACTGCCTGTGTGTGTCTGTGGGCTCAGCTTCAATTTGTGTAGTTCTCGTTTGATCGGTTCGCTACACACAGCTATGGCCCCCCAGGGCGCATGGGCTAGGCATCACCCTACCTTCATTTTTTTTTCTTTTAATTGTGTTATTTTATGTTATCATTTCACTACTAATTTAAAGCTATCATAAGTAATTGAATATATAAACTCAGAGGTGTAATTTATGAGGGGGGCATGACAATGATATAACAGTGACATTACAGACATCATGATTGGGATATAGTGAAAGGGAGACATGAAAGAGATGAACAGCAATTGAAACCTCTGCTTCTCTTCTTTCTAACGAGCTGTGAACCAGAAACGTGTGATTTAAAAGGCATGAGTAAAGTGGGTTGAAATCCAGCTCTGACAACGAGACTACGAAACAAAATGCAATCAGTAGAGATAATAGCAGGCAGGTTACTGTCCATGCTGTAAGTTATCTTTCAATCTTGAAACAGTTCCCCAAGGGATTATGGGACATCACCTTTAACAACCAGTGGTCCTGAATTACTTGGACGGCAGGCTGCGGTGTGCCCGTTGGAAAAATGCACACCAAATAGCACAGCCATTATTATGGTTCTTAAATTAATTCTAATCTGTTTCGTTTGGAAGTTTTGAAAGTCTGCAAAGACCAGCTTCTCACATTGCTAATCAAAATGGCAGAATCTGCAGTGATCACCTGGGACGAGGCTGGACTTTTACCCCAGTGTCACAGTTCGTGGGCAGCTGTCTACGGTATATTCTCTATTCTCCCATTACTATTGCAGGTCAGTGTTTACCCTTTATAACAAGGAGAAGAGTGCGACCACAGATGCGTTCAAATCTTGTGTGCGATACTGACAATATTATTTATATTCAAATGCACATTGGATTTCCTTGCTGCTTTCTCAACCTGGAGATGAAGCTCCTTTCCTGGAGATGTTTTGTGCTCCTGGCAATAGGCATGTAAAATATGGGCACTCACAGGCTCCGACACACTCGTTGCTCTCAATTAATCTGCCCCTAGTCATTTCAGGGGGATTTTTTTCCCCGTGCCAATTTTCTCCTCCAGCATGGCGACCCGCTCCCATCCCTCACCGGGGCTGATGAGTTCACCGGAGAAGGATGCCTCTCGTCACCTTCGTTTTAGGATTTAATCTCCACTCCCTCACCTTCAATCACGGCTAATGGGTCTTCTGGCATTGGTCCAGCTGGCCTGCTGCTCGTAAAAGCTGCTCATTCTCATCTGGTTTAATGTAATAAAGACCCTGGAAAAAGCTCAAAGAGGAGCAGCAGACACAGCGATGCAGGACAAGATCTCCTGCTCCATCAGAACATCTCCAGCACGAATGTCTCTCATATCCGATTCTAATGAAGGAAATACTGATGCAGCATCTTTTATTTCGCAATGCATAATGCGATTTGTTAATATAATGCACTTAATGCATATTGTACAAATTTATTTTCCTACAACCGAGTAATACTACAATATTATATTCTATTCTATTAGATGTAGTCAGTGACTTCGGTAATAGATTGGACTGCAGAGTTTTCCAATCCTTTAAAATGATGTTGGCAAAACAAGAAGAAAAATGTAGAGAAACTAAGAGACAGACCTGCTATAGTACACTATATTTATATACCTCAATACTGTCCTCCAGAGAAGATACTTTCCTGTGGAAATAATGACACAGAATGTCAGTAAACTATACAATAAGTAAGTATTTGAATAAATCTAGGCATTATGCAGGGAATGCCAAAAACATCTAATATAAAAATCGTTAAACTTAATTATGACAAAAAATAGGGTCTACTTGGAAATATATTGGGAGCTGCTATAATGATCTGTATTGTTTGTAAGTTTGGAAAGACAACAACAAAAAAGCTTGCGTAGGCTCTTTTCACATTATACATCATACTTGAATTTGTGCTGTTTACGTGGTTGTGATCGAGTTGTGTGTTTTAGTGCGCCCAAGGCCCAGCTGTAGCATTTGACGCATTACCTGCTCAGCTCAGCGAACTTGTTGTCCTGAATCCTGATCCGATGACTGTACCGTCTCCTACATCATACCTTGATTGGGGAGGTATTTTTCCTTTCAGTGCCTCCTCAGAACACATCTTCCCTGATACATTAACGTTATTCACTGATAACGAGTGGATTATTCTTTCATCTGTTTCGCGGTGACGGCACTGGGCTGGAATTGGCCGCACGGAGTTGTCGTTGAGGTCTTTGACTTTGCTGTAATGTCGTGCAAGTTTGTATTTTGTTAAAGCTTGTACAACCGTGTTAGTCGCCTTGGATAAAGACTCCTGCTAAATTACTTGCTAAGATAAAGAATAATCGTTGTTCTGTTGTGTGGACAGACTGCTTTCCCCCCTAGTGACTGCTGGACAGGGATGACCAACCTCCATGCTGAAAACCCAGACCATTGTGTGTCGATTACACTCCCACACCCTCCTGGTTTCCAAGCTGCACCCTAGAAACACCCTCTGCACGTTACGACACAAGCCAGGAAGGGCAGGAGGGGGGCGTTTCTGTGCTCATTAAATCAGCGCTGCCTCAAGGAGTCACACTAGGTAATTGCCATTAGAGATTCTTCGGTCTTTCTCTGAGCAAATTAAACACCATTGCTCTCTGTGGCCTCTGGCCAAGAGCACTCAACACAAAGGACTCTATCAGTGTGATTAGTATCGGGCAGAGATTCAAGGGGTTCATAGTTTTAGATTAAGCATCGTGCCAACTAGTATGAACAGTCCGTTTCTATTTATAATTGTTTTAAACCTGGGACAAGCTTACCTTGATTGTCCTAGATTTTTGGGGAGTTGTCTGCAGCTCTGTTGCAAAACTGTTCGATAAATAATAATTATAAATCATTACCAATCAAGATTGCAACTGAGTGTGCCTTCCCTTTCTAGAGAGTTTTGTCTGTCTGTCCATCTACTTATTGTCCTGTTCATGTATATCCTTGTTCTACATGGTCTCTCCTACAAACTTAAAACCATGAACAGTCTGGCACGATAACAAGGGACATTGTGTTCACGACCCAGTGTCCAATCCCGCTCACAGAAGCTCTGGCTGATAAATTATTGCAGTAATTCATAAGTACACTGGAGAGTGCTTGCGCTCGCTGAGTCACTGATGTTTTATGGAGTGGCAGTTAAAATTACGAGTCTGTATCAGAAATCTCTCCAACTGAAATAGGTAATTTACACATCACCCTCGGGCTTCTGTTCGAGTTAATTACCCTATCTGAAAGAAGATCTAACAGTTTGATATGTTTCATTAACGTTTTACCTGAGTTACTCCTGAGACACTCTCATCCTTTATAATACTGTATGATGGGTTGCCATGGCTCCAGAGAAGGAGATCAAATATCTGTATTCACAGGGCCACGGCAAGAAGAGAAAACAACAAATTAAGAAGGCAGGCTTACGGCTCGAAGGACATAATCTTTACCACACAAACACTCACTGTTTTGCCTCATTTTTATGTAAAAAATAATAAAATGCCCACTGGGGCAGTAAGCCATTAAGGCTAGTAAAATAAAAAACAATGCAGAAGAGATTCAAGCTCAGATGAAACAATGTTTGAACTTTGTGACAAGGCAAGGTGAGATATCGGATCTTTTGACCAGTGCAGAAAGACAAAGGGAACGCTATTGTTATGGGATGAGCTTGACAGCAGAGTGAAGTATCAGAGCTCATGGTTTATATACATACTCCATGAGATGTGGCATTTTGTTTTTGAGATGGACACTTCAAGAAAGATATCGCTGCTCTAGAGGCAGTTCAGAGGAGAGCAACCAGACTTATTCCAGGTCTGAAGGGAATGTCCTACTGAGAGACTGAGGAACTGAACCTTTTCACCCTGGAACAGAGGAGACTACGTGGGGACTTGATTCAAGTCTTCAAAATCATGAAGGGCATCGACCACCTCAAACCAGACGAGCTTTTCCAGATCAGCAGGGACACACGCACCCGGGGACACAAATGGAAATTGGGCTTCAACGCATTCAAGACAGGAGACACTTCTTCACACAGAAAGGCGTCACAATCTGAACAAACTCCCCAGCGATGTGGCTGAAGAGACAATTTGGGAACATTCAAAAACAGACTGGATAGGATCCTTGATCACTTAGTTATTAATGGACACCAAACGAGCACGATGGGGCGAATGGGCTCCTCTGATTGGACACTTTCTTATGTTCTTCTTATAATAACATCTCTTGCTGGTCAGTTCTGATTCTGTTTTTCATGGTTGCACTTCAGTCAGGTATGCAGGTGGCACCTTCATTTTGACAGCCAGAGTATCTTCAATGAATATCTGCGTTGGACATCAACAGTCACACGTGGCAGTGTTGGTGTGTGTTTGTGCGTGTGTGCTGTGAACCGGTCCCTGGAGGGCCGCTGGTAGACAGTTGCTCAGTATCGGCAGTACACAGCTCTCTGACGGGGTCACAGGGGGGTGGCCGTCTCTTGTGTGTGACGGAGTGGGGTCAGCAGGAGCAGGTCTGAGTCGGCAGTAAAGTGCTGAGTGCTGTCACTGCCGGAGACTGTCCCTCGTACATTCAAACCATTTTGGCTCCATTACGTCTCCCTCTTGCTGCCACCCTCAATGAGTCACTGGCGCAGCTCGCTGATTTATCAGCCGAATTTCTGGGCACCTCAGCCAAGGGAATGACCTTGGCAGTATAATATTTATATTATGCTAGACAGACATTGTACTGTGATCTTGTCTCAAACAGAAGGGAGACCTGGTGTTTTTGAAAGCACTATGCTGAAGCATCCAGCCCAGGGAAGTGTGGCATTTATTTCTTGAGCAGACATGCTGAAATCTGCCCTTTCATTTTCAGTGCGTGTGAAATGTGACTAACAAAACAATTTAATATTAATATCTCATTTAATATTAACAGGATTATATGATTACTTTGTATTTGACTGATGGAATAAGGAGCCCAGAGAGACCCACTCATGTGTCACGAACGTGCCGCTGACAGAAACGTATTAATTACCGTGCTTGGAGGCGATTCCTGGTATTGGCTTTGCTCCCCCACCCCTCTCTTTAGCTTCCAAGCAGCTAAATTAGCGCCAATACACCTAAACCATGACTGTGTTTTTTTCCTCTCAGCGTGGGACACTTGTTATCACATCTACCGATCACAATCCTCTTACCTGTGGAGAAAAGAGACATGCTAAACCAAGCACCAGGAACTTTGCTGTGTACGTCCCTGCTTGGATTGTGTCAGACCTTTAATTGTGCAGCAAATAAAGCCCCTACAATTAAACACTGGCCCTGGGAAGCAACCCAGTCCTGGCCTACTGAAAGGAATAAAGATAAAGTACTTGCATTGTTAAGTCTGGGCTGTTAAGGCTGGGACAGAAACATATATTAAAAAGATATTTAAAAAATTGGTCTCTAGGAGAGATGTGTTGCTTTGAACATTGCTTTTAAACGCCTACCTCTGTGTTCCTGAATCGGCCTCTAGAAACACAGGCCTGTCAGAAAGCCCCACAGACAACGTACAAACCTCCGATGCCTGGCCGCTTCCTTCAGAGCGTCGTGCTGCCTCCTGCTCGCTGTCTAAGAGAAAGAGGAAAGAAAGCAACTCCACTGTTATGCCATGTTTTTTCCTTACGGCATCGCTACGTGAATCTTCAATATATTCACATGACACTCAGAGAGGAAAACACACTCCATCCCATAAAGATCCCTCTCAGATGAAGACCCACTGGGAATGGTTTAAGGGTAATGGGTGACACCAGCACCGTGGGGTCTGTAACGGGACCACACACCGTGTCGAATCAGCAGGGAGTGTGCCGTGTCATTCTCTGGAGCCATTCTCCAGATGTCTGCTCTGACAGGGACAGGAGAAGAACGGGACACGATGGCCTGTATTCATGGGAACAGCCCCGACAGAAATGCAAAATACACACACTGTCTAGGCAGAGTACGCAGGACACAACGGACGGTTCTTACTGATTGTGCTACCACTCCTTTTCAAGATGTCGCCGTGTCTCCATCATGTTGACATTGCAGTCATGCTAATAAATAATAAGACAACAGGAAGGAGACACTTCTTCACACAGGGAGACGTCTGAACAAACTCCCCAGCGATGTGGCTGAAGAGACAATTTGGGAACATTCAAAAACAGACTGGAAAGGATCCTTGGATCACTTAGTTATTAATGGACACCAAACGAGCACGATGGGGCGAATGGGCTCCTCTCAACTGGACACTTTCTTATGTTCTTATGTTCTTATGTTCTAATAAACTGTCCAAAAACTCTGTGTTAGTGACTGTCTTCAAAGAAACAACATGGGACTTATTGTTGCTACAGTACGTGTTTGAGACACAACGGAGAGCTGGGACCACTTCATTCTGCTCCAGGGTAGAGGTTACTGAGACAGAAGAGCCGTACTGTGATGTGTGCTGTATATTGGACTTCAGTGATGGCGGCTGGCTGTGTGAATAAGTGTTGGCTAACGTTGGCTAAAATGTTTTTAGGTCTCATTCAAAACAGACTCTCATGGATAATTCAGGCAGCGCTGCCCTTCCTCTCTCAGGATACCATCGGCAGTGATCTCTGATAAAGAAAAACTGCAGCGTCTCCCCATAATCTATTCAAGTCTCTAATTGAATGAGTGGCCCATCAATAATATATCAGGGGCCAGTTATTGGGTTAGAGAGATCTGCATTGATTTTTCCTTTTCTTTGTTTTGTCGTTGGGAGGAAGAGCGCATCGGCTGGTGAAGGGGGTCTCGATCCACCACGTAATGAGCGACAGAGAGGGAGGGCGTGCTGCCGTCTGTTTGTGACGTCGCCGCTCACAGATCCCAGAGAGACGAGAGGGATGTGGCCGCAGACGCTCTGATTAAATCGTGCTGTGAAGGCCTATCAACAGGCATTTGATGACGCTTACGCTGCAAGTTGATTTGGGAAATGAAAATGCAGACGTACACATCAAATGTTTTGATACGAGTGGAACCAGGAGGGAAAGAATTGCGGGAACGGATCCAGGGAATGGCAGAGTGGCGTAAAGATATTTATACAACCCAGATCGATGTCCTTCATATTCCCCCGCCCTTGCCTTCACTTATAGTAATGAAATGGCTGGCAGTACGGCTGTAGTAAATTACCTCCCTGTGTTCGCTCACTCACCGCTGAGTATTAACCGAAACCCCCACCCTCCCATGTATGTATTAATTTATTTTATGATTTGTGGTCCCTCAGATACATGTTGATTGTTAGAGTGGATTAGATGTGATTCCATCCATCCATATTTTTCTTCCACGTAAAATACCCGAAAGAAATGTAGTAAAGTAGTATCACACGAGTGTTATGTTAGGACTAATCAAAAACCCTTTTCCCACCTGATTTTAGTTCCATTATATTCCTACCCTTTGATGGGTTTGTTAGACACCATGACAGCGACTGGCGATCTATCTGTGGACAGCCAGTTTAACCAGGGACAGATGTGCTTGAAAAGTCTTTCTCCTCGTAAACCACGGGTCTAGATTTGATTTCTATTGTCAATATTTTAGGTGAGGAAATTGTTGTGTTTGTCACAAAGGCTTCTGTAATTTAAGTGTTATGACTTTTTGCAGCCTGAAATGTCTAATTTTCCACACATAAGGATGGGATGAATTGTCTGTTTCACTGGAAATAGAAAAAGGAACTACTACAGATTACTAATTTATTCTTCACAGCATCATATTATACTCAACACCAATGGATGAAGGTGTTCCAATAGGTTTTGTAAAATGTAGAAGGCCCCTAGTTTGTTATTGTCAGACGGTCCCCCAAATACTAAGCAGAGAGAAAATTTAGAAGGCCTTTTTAACTCATTAGTTTCAGTATTTACTTTAGACTTTGAGTGAATACGTTACTATGAATGTATATTCTAGATATTCTGCAATAATCCTAGTGTTTGAACCTGGACTGGTTGTCTCCACCCTGACCGAGGCCACAAATCAATCAAAACTTCAGACTCAATCCCCACTACCAGTCTTTATTAGTTTACTAGTTTCTCTGTCCGAACCTGGTTTCCTTTGCGAATTCCTGTTTAGATGATTCATCTCTCTGCGAAGTCAACGATCGGCACAAGCTCTGAAGCTCCCCTCGACGGTGTGTCACTTGTGTTTCCTTGCGTCAGGTCCATTCATCTCCACACAAATGCGTTTGTGAAAAGCAACAGAGAGTTTGGCAGCAGCCCCTCCGGAAAGCGCTTTGTGTTCAATGTATGCAGTGATCAGCCAGAGGCGAAAGACAACACACAAATTATCAGAAGTGCATTAGCCTTCTGTGACTCTGCCTGCAGCCGAGGACTATTTTAGGACCCAAGCCTTTGATGTTTCAGTGGAAAGGGAACCGGAGAAAAGCTGAACCTTTTACTCTGCAGTCTGTGGGATGTTTTTCTACCTCCAGTTTCAGCCACAAACTATTATGACTCAATAATGCATTTCTTTTGATTTTTAGTATCTGTTTAATTATTTCCCGAGAAGGAACCAGGGAGATTAAAAGGAAGGTCATAAAAAATGCCTTGGGGGACAGTCCCAGGAAAAATACACTCTAGTAGATTTGCTTTTTATTATCGTGGAATATGAATAAACATCTGATGTAATTTACTAATGTGGTCACAGTATTTCCTGCAGTTGCACTATGGCCATTTCATCACTCTCTACATTTAGGAGGGTTTGCAAGTGACAGCATCTTTATGTGCTGCAAAATATATCCCTTGTTGATCTCAGTTGGCTAACCTTTGGTGAATATCCATGCAATCTATGTCTACTTCATTTATACTCACAAGATTGACAGTTTTATTGATCTCACAAAGTCTGCACTGATAAAACAGTTCTATACTTAAATTGCACTTATTATTTGAAGGCAACATTATCATCTACTACAGTTGCCACATCTGTCCCTCGTTCCATACTTTCGCGTCCAGGAGGCCAGTGTCTGCCCCGTGTCCCTCTCGCAGCGTGCTCTCTGAGGTCGGACCATGCCGGAGCTTCCCTCCTGTCATTCCCCTATTGTAGCATCCGTCTAAATGTCAGGTGTACAAGTGCAATAACGGGCTTTAGCAGGGATTAAATTAGTTTATCGCCCTGCAGTCGGTAAATCTAATTTTCTGCCACGACTGCACTGCATGGATACAAATGGATAGAATGAGTCAGACATGGGCTGAGGGAGAAACATGCGTGTGCAAGGGTTTTCTTGAACCCTACCCAACCTCCTCCTCCATCTCTCAATAAGACGGCCCTGCAATTACATTACCGAGGGGATCGGTTGAGACGGAGGGCATAAATATTCTCCGTTCACCCTGCTGGCTGAGATTGCGAAGCTGGAGATCCTGAATTGATATTCTTTAAGGCTCTCAGAAACATAGCATCAGCCCGTCAATTGTTTGAAAAGTATACGATAGGATACCGTAGCAATCTGCTAGTGGCGAACCCACGTAGCACCCAGCGCAGAATGCTGCAATAATTTTGGTTCTGCTGTTTTGTTTTGGTTTCATTTAATTAATTTCTTGCTGTTCTGTGCGCTGTGGCCTGGCTCGGGGTTTCTGATTTTTCTCCAGCCATTAGCGCTCCTTGGGTCTTTGGCTGGCAGTTGGTTGTTAAGGGGGAGTGTTGTAGTGATGATTATGCCTTTGCCTTGAAGATAAATTACTCAATAAATACATCAGTAAGCTGATTTTGTAGAGTGCACCGCAGTCCAAGCCCAGCTGTGACGTCTCGTAATGCCTCCTCTGTGGGCATTTGTTTGCCTTCAGGAAGAGAGCGCGGGGGAAAGAAAAGCTTGGCCTGGCCTGGCATTGATACATTTCTCTCTCATGTAAGACTACAATAGATTAGGAATCAATTTTTGTCACTGGAGTTATGAATTGCTTGCAGCTTTGCCATCCACACAAGTTTAAGATGAGTCTGAACTTTTTAAGATAAGGCACACAAAAAGAAATCCTGCTTTGCACTGAATGAGCTTTGCACTTTTCACACGAGCAAAGACACTGGACGTTTGTCATGTGATGCGATATTACTGTGGTAACAATTGCAGTGTTAGGCTTCTGGAGGAAATAATTCAATTCTGTTTAAAATGGCATGTTCCCAGGGTGCATCTCTCTCAGCTGCACAGACATGTTTGCTACACGTTAGAAAAATGTATCTTTAGATTTCAGAATTTAGAATTTAGAATTTATCTTTAGATCTTTAGAAAAATTGTATAGTATTTATTTTTAAAAACACAGGTAACAGATGAAGAACGTGTCCCCATCCCACTACACTGTCCTTCATTAGTGTTAGTGCTGTACCACGTTCAGTTGGTTGATTAATTAATGATCGGCCCATCTAATTAAGATGGAATCAGTCATGGGAGACTCACAGTGGGATCTCTGATGTTCCACAGCAGCAGCCTATGAAATATTAACCTGCTTTAATTGCTTGTCGAATGACCTAAAAGCCACCACAAGGCAACACCAACAACATCAACACACTTACAAACAGAGAGGACGTAACGTAGAGCTGGTGTTTCCTCCCCACCATCAACCCTCAGACTGGACATGGGACGAGAGAGGCGTTGTCTGATTGGCTGGTGCAGATGTAAGTCTAGCAGTAATTAGTCGAATGTGAAAATGAATCCCTTGTGAAAAGACATTTAAATGGATATCCTGATAATAACTGTAGCTTTTTATTTTATTTTATTTTCAGTTACACATCTGGGAAGGAAGCTTTACTACAGCAGCCGTGAAGAGGAGAAACAAGTCCTTGTACCTGCTCTCCCTCAACTTGCCATTAATAAAGATTAATGATAAAGATTGGCTGTCAGTTATTGTCTTTTGGTGTTATGTGTCTGGATTTCCACCTCAATCTTGACTCTCAGTGCCAGGTCTTTGGAAGGTATAATAAGGGAAACTTTAACAATATGACTTTTAAGATTATTTCTTATACAAATAATGTAACATTATAAGCAATAAATATGATTGGCTAAACATGATTAATCCATAAAGGCTTGTGATGAATGTCTGAGAAAATCTGCTCCCCACAGAAACACAGAGTCAACTCCTCCTGTATTAATGATTATAATGGCACCATTCAATAAGATATACTGTCGTTTTGTCCTTTGTTAAGTGCTATTGATCCATGTTGTTTCAAATCGCAGCAGAGATCTTTACCAGCACTCTTAATTCTTCAGCATTTCATTTATGAGAATACTGCAGTTTATACCGCTAATACTGTGATGTTTCGAATGCATTACAAAATAACTGTGATTTCACCTGTAGAGGTTAGGAGTCCATTTAGTGTTGCCATGTGCTAAACCAATCAGCTGCAGGCCTCTAATTGAAGTTATCACTGTAAAGGTCTTCCCTTTAACCTTTAAAACCGCAAATGAAGCAAAAAACATATCTTCCAAACTCTAAATCACATTTGCATAATTTACTGGGATTCAGACACTTCCAAGCTTTGAGCATTACCAGCAAAGCCAACAGAATTGAAATATCCACAGTTATATATAAAAAAATACCACAAATCTGATGTTGTTAAAATGCAACCTGACTCTGTCACAAGATCATGAGATCTTTCTGTATCGATGGACAAGGATGCTACTGAGACTCTCAAAAGTTTCAAACACAGCACAGCCTGATGTGAACGGTGAAATAAAATGCTTGCGGGACTGGTATTGAAATGGCCCGTCCTGCCTGGAATGGCATCCTAACGCCCCGGTTGAATACCAACGCACTAACATTTGATTAATGTCGCCATATAAACTATCAATAACCTAACTGGCAGGGAAAAGAGAGACGACGAGTCAGGTGCCACCGCTGTCACGTCTCTGAATCTTCTCCTCCTGACAGCCAGGATTGATTCTGACATTCACTATGAAGTTGTCACAGCTGCGCCGGCTTCGTCTCAGTGGGGCCGGGCTCTCACGAGGCGGCACGGTTCCCCACCGTCAGCTAAAATGCCGCCGGTAGTGGGTGAGAGTCAAAGTGATTCAGGTAGTAAATGAAAATACACAAGGTGGTCAGCCAGCTCAGATCCATCACTGTCACTATTAGACTTCCAAACAGCTTTTCTGTTGAAACAATATTGCTGAGCTATTTTGTTCTCCTTTTTATGTATTTATTTTGACACCTCCATAAAACATGACATTACCAGGACAGACGGTCAGATCTGTGCCCTGCCCCGTCCTGAGAGGAAAGCAGGGGCCGGTAATGCTGCGAACCACAGAAAGCGCTCGCTTCAGAACGACAGGTACATCCTGCGGACACAACCCGAGCTGGCTAATGGAGTCTATCTATTGAATGACTTCCCATTATGTCCCTGTTTGGTTGCAGGCGTGCGGTCGGGAGCTGTGGATCAATGCAGGCTCGTGCGTTTCTCTCCCTGGGGAGGCAGGAGTGATGGGGGTGAGCCGTGCAGTCTGTGCTAAATGCGTAGTTGTGCGTGAGCTTTGTAATTGGTTAATGCGTCTTATCAGCTATAATGCATACTAACGATGGCAAACGAAAGCATAGTAGTGTAGCCAAGAGTTGTGAGAGCTTTGGAAGAGATGCACACTCTTATATGGCATTATAATAGAGGATGGAAATGGCTACTAGAGAAGGACTTCTTTTAAGGCACAGGCATTTTGGACACAGGTACCCTTGTTTCCTGCTGAAGTCATTTCAATGCATTGGATGTAAAAGAGGAAATGAAATTGATCTGGTTGACCTAATGAGAGATAACACACGCAGAACTCATGCATGTATGTTTTTGCATGAACCAGAGCTGTTTGGGATTAATTCTAACTCGTTATGGTCCTAATTAAAGAATGGGGGGTGGTTAAAGGAGCTTTATCTTCCTTATATGAAGGAGAGATCCCATGCACACCCAGTTTTGACTCGGACATCCTTTCCTCTCCTGCCAGAACCGCAGCCCCGAACTCGCGGTGAATCACTGTGGAGGAATGGCTGAATTTATTACAAACACAATGTAAGTGAACATCTGACGTATCCTCCAAGGACTGCAGCCCCACTACGGTTTATGCATTAACTAAATCAATTTAAAAGATGGCTGGCCCTCTACATAATGTGATTTATGTGTCCAAGGTCACGGGAGTTCATTGCAGAAGCCAGTAATTTGGTTATGGTTGCCGTGACCAGACTTTGGGCTGTCAGATTACGAGAGAAGGAGCAGCGAAAAGGATCAACGGCTTCACAAATCGGGACTGGCAGGAGATGGTCTTAGATGGGAAATAATCAAGGTGTAATGGTTACTGCCACTCTGCTCCTTTTAAAATCAAAATACAAACAAGAACGAACAGATGATATGTATATATTTTGGAGTATATTTGTAGAATTGCTCAAGGTGATTTTTTAATGCTCACTAACAATCTCTACACTAGATAAAGGCAGGTGTTGTCCTATTGGTGTTCTCTTTTAATTAACAACAGCATATGACGCCCAGTATGACATTCCTGTCTTTTATCCCACTGCAATGGCCAACACAGTCTTGTGAAAAGACATCCCAGATGTTACTAACCCCTCAGTCTCTCGTGTGAGAAGCAGTGTTTGTAGTTATACAACAAAGCCTGTTGGTGCAAGAAATGTGAATCTTTATCTGTTCTGAAACAAATAGGAGGCCAATTCCACCAGCTGAGCATTGAGAAAAAACAACACAACACAAATAAAACAAGTCTGCCACATCCATTCATCACGTGACTGACAGACTCTTTTCCCCGTCTGCCAGTTTCTTCCGGGGATATTATGTTTTTTACAAATAACATTTCCACAGCAACTCTGAACAGTAGTGCCTGAGACTCCCAAAGCAGTGAAACATAATGAACGATTGATAAATCGGATGTCTGGGAGTGGAGATGGAGGAGAAGGGGATTATGGGTAATATGCATCACAGATGAAGCAGCTGTTCTCTTTTCAACAGACTCCTTCCATCTTATTGTGTGCAGTGCGACTAAGTTTCCTTTTAAAGAATACACTGCAATGCTGGTGAACAAAATCTCTACACAACATCAACACCAAACAGAATTTCCATTTCCCTCCCTTCCCACAATGATGTAGAGATGCCCTCTGTGGAGACCCCCTGTACTCCAGCCTCTTCGTTTAGACCTCTGACCCATTACAGGGTCAGGGTTATTATCAAGAGATGCCTCACATGCCAAACACCTTTCTTTGCCTTGATCTCGAGGGTCCTCTTAAACTGGAGGAAGGTTTCTCCGTGACTGATCACAACGAAGAGGACAACTAGAGAGGAAGCAGATTTTCTTTATCCTGTTGCTGGGAATCTGACTTCCGGGGGCGCTCGACGCAAATTCACAGCAACATTTTTCATTACTCACAACCTGCTGTTCAGACTGTTAAAGACGTCCACAGGAGTTCTGCCCAGACCGTTTCAATGTGTATGAAAGTTCCCTTGGTTTTCCTGGATTTCAAGCCATGACTCAACATTGTTATTACACATATATAGTATTTCAACAATTCTCCAGAAAACATAGGACTATATTTGACTGACACACACACACACACACACACACAAACGTGGCTGAAACAAATTAAACGAGTCTTGAAATGAACTGATTCAGATTTACTCTGTGTGTGGATTGGACTCCTGAGAAAGTAGGACCTTCCTGAGTGGAGGAAAGCAATGAAACACAGAGTGACAAAATCAATGCTGCTAATAAGAGCGACGGTGCCCTGCGGGTCAAGAAATCACAAAAAAGCAACCTCCACCCAGAAGAGCATATGTCAACAGACACAAACACATACAAAACTTTTCAAGTGTCTTGCCACAGGTGTGTGAAACTATGCAGAAGTTTGTCTCCAGACCGTCTGTATGATTTGCAGCTTTTATTTAATTGGGAACTGTGTGAAATCAAGGCCAGAAGCACAGGAGCAGCCGATGCCAGGACCTTTAGGTTTGACCTGAGGCCTGTTACATACTGTTATAGCACAGTCTGAATCTCTAGCCCTAATTACACACTGGGTTAATGGCATTAAGTGGACCATGTTCAAGGTTGTCTTCAGCATATGGGTCTACAAGGAAGAATTAAATTTAAGAGCCTGATCCACAATGCTGATTCTATGGAATATCTTCACCACAGCTATTCAGACAGTGCTCTGATATGTGTCTGAGAGGTTGGAAGGCCAGAAACTGACCTCAGGTATTCTGGCCAGTCCTCAAAAAATATCTTCCTAGATTCAACGTCAGACAATCTAATTTGAGCTTTTTCTTTTCTTCCCTTTCCACCAGATAAGATATAACTGTCTCTCAGAGTAATTCTACTTCAGGACGAAAATAGACATATCAGCCTCCACAATCTCAACACAGTGCCTGGATTTTTAACATCTAATTGTACCACACACGCACGCACATGCACGCACACGCACGCAGACTCACACACACACACACACACACACACACAGTCCTATATAAATACAAATTTGGATTTCCTCTGAATATTCTTAATGCACTGCTGCTCTCTGATGATACGGCCCCCAAGATGGCTATTTCGGTGCTTAAACAAGAAATAAATAAATGAGCGCCGCTTGGGTTTGGAGTCAAATTAAAGACGAGTGGAGATTGATCGCCCTCGTCTCGGCTCATTGGCTCCCGCTGTGTTGGGCTGTTCTCCGAGCCCTCGGTGCCGGGGAAAGAGAGGCTGATTGATTGATCTATATAGGGGGACACATGTCAGCTAATCTACCAGGCAGAGAGTAATTGAACTGAAAGCTCCTCCACTTACCGCCAAGACGAAGACCAGAATGCGTGATATCGGGGGCTGCGCTGGGCACGTTTCTCTACAACAGGGAGAATGTTTGCTTTTACAAGGAACCAGAAGTGACACGGTGCTTATGAGAGCTGCCCTGTTTGAGAAGACCCTCCTCTGAAAGACACAGGTTTGGCTTTCAAACGCCTGTCTGAAATGAATAAAGCAAGAGATAAATAAGCTGATGTGACTAGAACGACCAGCGAAGGTGAGAAGACATCTGCCAGCCCTATAGTGTACAAATAGTTGGGGATAGTTAGCAAACTTGTCAAATTTGCAGATGATACTAAAATAGGTGGCTCAGTAGATACAATCTCAGCAGCACAGGCTATTCAAAGGGACTTAGATAATATTCAGTTGTGGGCCGACACCTGGCAGATGAAACTCAATGTGGACAAGTGCAAGGTAATACACGCAAGTAACAAAAATGTCCACTATAATTACACTATGGGAGGAACAGAACTAGATGAAGTAACACATGAGAAAGACCTAGGAGTCTATGTGGACTCCTCACTTTCTCCATCCAAACAATGTGGGGAAGCAATAAAAAAGGCAAACAGAGTGTTAGGGTATATTGTCAAAAGTGTAGAATTGAGAACAAGGGCAGTGATGTTCAGACTGTACAATGCACTAGTTAGAGCTCATCTGGATACTGTGGACAGTTCTGGGCTCCACACTTCAAGAAAGATATCGCTGCTCTAGAGGCAGTTCAGAGGAGAGCAACCAGACTTATTCCAGGTCTGAAGGGAATGTCCTACTGAGAGACTGAGGAACTGAACCTTTTCACCCTGGAACAGAGGACACTACGTGGGGACTTGATTCAAGTCTTCAAAATCATGAAATGCATCGACCACATCAAACCAGAGGAGCTTTTCCAGATCAGCAGGGACACACGCACCCGGGGACACAAATGGAAATTGGGCTTCAAGGCATTCAAGACAGAAAACAGGAGAGACTTCTTCACACAGAGAGGCGTCACAATCTGAACAAACTCCCCAGCGATGTGGCTGAAGAGACAATTTGGGAACATTCAGAAACAGACTGGATAGGATCCTTGATCACTTAGTTATTAATGGACACCAAACGAGCACAATGGGGCGAATGGGCTCCTCTCGATTGGACGCTTACTTATGTTCTTATGTTCTTCTAAACAGGCAATGGAGAAGTGACGGCTCTCACTACCGTTACCAACCCCCTTCCCGTAACCTTAACGGTTTCTCCAGCACACAAACCAAATGTCAGTTCGGCTGCTAATACCTCGGGCACTGGTGGTAATAAATCTTGATGTTATTAATGGGCTTGTCGGAGAGAGCTCTTGCTAATAAACTCCTGGATGGCGCCTGGGGGACTCTGTGGCATCACAGGCTGCCTGTAAGTAACTGAATCTTTTCACCGTCCTGCACCAGCATGAGAGATTAGCCGCTGATTCAGAGAGGCCAGGGCCCGGGGTCACAACACCGGGAGGAGGGACTTATTTTGTGCAGCCTATTCCAAAACCGCTGCTTAATTTCCTCTGACTTATAATATTCATAGATGTCAATAGTAAACAACACGCCCAGAAAGATCTTTCCTGAATCAGAGTTTCTACTTTGAATTATAGTTTATCATTTCTACTGTAGTCACTTAATTTTCATAAACCGTGACAAACATACTTGAGTTTTAATGTTAACTGTTGAGTGTTAATGATTTGGTAAAAAGAAACTGGAATAAAACGTATCACAGAGCAGTATGAGACCCAAGTCTGCACAATGGTCAAGACCCTGCGTAGCTATTAAAGATGTATGTCCTGTCCGTGCAGAAAGGCCACCCTCATTAGCCAAAGGTCACGGGGCTGCGCTGGTTGTCATCCGCAAATTAGGCTCTAACTGGCCTGGGTTTCGAGAAAAACCTCCCAGAATCCTCCACTCTGCTGTCAGGAAGCAAATAGGGTCAAGACCCGTACATGATAAAGGAAAACGTGACCGGCTTCAGTAGAGAGCAGAGATAGGCTGGGCCCAGAGCTCGGGAGAGAGGATGGGGGTGAGCTCAGTCTCAGGATTTCGCTTGGTGATGTAATTTTTATCAATTAAAATTTAGAATCTCAGTCTCCATCAAATTATATCACATTTTTTTTGTTTTTGGCGATCTCAGCTTCCTCACTGAACCCTTGGTTGCAGGTCTGCTTTCTGCTCATGAAGAGTTGGATGCGGTTAGAAATCAGCCTTCAGAGCTTCCTCGCGTCTGCTCAGGATTTCGATAGTGAGACACAGGCCATTACAGGAGTGTGTGTTTCAGCATCATTCCCACCAGTGACTCCACATCATTATATGGTAGCCAACTAAGCAGTTTAGACTGCAAGCAAAAATACTGATTCTTTCAACAGACTGAGGACAATCTGCACAGGGCAATGAGGTTGAGGTTCATGACGAACTTTGACTCAATGTGTAGCACTCATTGTGTAGATTGTTCTCAAAAGTGGCATTTAAACCTGAAAGCTGTCTAAAGAGAGGCGGACTGTTGTATCTGTGCCATGCCTGTCCTTGGAATAGCCTAACCCGGCCACTTGGCCCAGTGACAGTCGGGAATAAGTACACAATGTTGAGATCCCCAGAAACCATTCAAAGGGAGCTGTAAGGAAAGTAGTCAGGGTACACTGTGCTGATGCTCTCCTCCATGTCAGTGAGGTTTTCCATTAGGATCCACGGCTCTGAGTGCCCTTTTTGTATGATTACGTTCCCCACTTCTTCTGTACATTACAGTATTACACATGGGGAGGACATCGAAGGGCACTTTTTACTGCGTCCCTTTCTTGCGTCAGTCCTCCCATCACTCATACACAGTAATGGACTACACTGAAGGCCCTGCCAGTGCCTAGAGCCACGCAGGAGAACAGGAGTACTTGGAATAATGCCAATCAACTGGAGTCACTTTTACTTTTTAGACATCTATCTATCTATCTTTTTATACCATTTTTATATACCAGTTTATATTATAATAATACACATTGTAATCAAATCACTCTCTTAATCTACTTTAGTTAATTGTTAGTATTGACCTGCTCAATTAAGCCACATGACTTTAGTAGGATTTCAGCTGCAGGTTCTTGATGTTGATCCTTTCTCTTGTTATATGGAAAGAAATGCACTATTTTGGCCCCTAAGGTTCCTTCATAATGGTAAACTAAAATGTTTTATTTCAGCCCTGCAACGGTTCAGGAGACAATAAAGCCCGACTTGCTCACACAATGCTACTGCGCTAACTGTTTTGCTCTGGGCCAAAGTGCAGCTCCTGTAAGTGATGAGTCTATAAAGCCGGCTGCTTCTTAAGAGCCCCTCTGGGAGTCATTCTCCTGGCTCTGCTGTTCTGTGTTCAAGGGATCTTCTGTGGAAGTGGTTGGTAATGCACAATGTCAGCTCTGAGTGTAGCAATGCTTTGAATGCACATATCGCCACTGACGTTCTTACCATCCACTGCGGAACTGGAGCGGAGAGGCGCACAAACCTGACGACGCTTCTCAGGCGCTACTCCCCTGGCCTCTAATACCTACTGACAGGAACTGCTGTCACCCCTTGATATATGACAAATACATTTAACAAGAATTGGAAGTGTTCAGCAACGGATAGTTTACGCCACAAAATAAATTCAACCAGACTGGAAACATTAATGGTAGTGCACAGGTCCAAGAAATGCACTCAAATGGAATGAGTAACCAACTGCCACTTTGCCAGATGTCTGGTCCATACTGGTAACTGGTCTGGTAATGTACTTGTGTTGTACTCAGGCACTAGGGATCAGGGTTCGATTCCTGGCACAGTCAGTCAGGTCTTGCCAGTGTTATCATTAATTTGCTCTAATTATGTTGTAGGCTATGAAAATACAATGTAATGGTACGGTCACATGTGTAACTGTGGAGGAAGGTACATGGGGCCCGATATTCAAACCATGCAATTTCCATGCAAAATGTCTGCCTCGCAAAAAAAAGTGATTTGCCCAAAATAAGAGATATTCAAGCATGGCGCAATATCTTGGGTGGCATTGGAATATAGCATTTTGTTCCTGATAATATCCCACAAATATTGCACAAAAAAATATATATTCAGTAGAATTAGGGCTTTCACGCAATTCAATTTAATTTGCGCTGTGCTCATGTATCCACATATTGAGTGATTATCATGTGAATAGAGTCGCTGTCCACTGGAATGGTGCTGTACGTGCAGTTAATGCCATCCTTTTCAATGCGTTATTTTGTGTGTCACAAACCTATTTTTTGTGAGGTGCTTACCTAGGAATATATCAGGAATAATTTCTGACAGTCCCCCCATATTGCGCAGAATGGGTTTTTGAAAATGGCCAATAATGCACATTTTTGCACGATAGCCATTTGTGACATGCATACCCCTCTCCACGGTGCACAAACCCTGTGGATATCGAGCCCATTGTGTCCTATAAACCTCTCAGTATAAATCTCGGTGTGTGTGCTCTCCTCTGATCACTTGCTTCCCTGGGGAAGGAAGGCAGGGCAGTGTTTTTCTGCAGGAGAGTCCTGGGTTCACTCTGTTCAATAAGCAGCTGTCAGTACAACTGGATCAATCCCAACAGAAGTGCTCCTGTTCTGCTGGGGTCTGATCAGTGTCCTGTGCTGGTGCTGTGCACTTGTCCCCCTCCCAATGCTATTGTAGTGTTTTGCAATGCTCACAATTTAATGTACAAAGCAATATAACTTATATACTTGTACATAACATATATAACCTATATACGGTATATGTTTATACATATATTTGTATGGATTCATCCTCTAAAAAGCTACATTATTATCCCACAAACAACCCTGTGATGGATCAGCTGCGTCCCTTTCATGTCAAGCCTTGTTTCAGGTGAATGGTGGAGGGAGATGTTTGATTGGATTTGCACAAGTCCAGACCCTGCACCACGGCTCTGAAGGACATTTAACCACATAATTAGAAGCTTTCTGGAAAAGTACCCTGACGTCACCGGTAACAGTTAATCATGTCGGCGGGGTTAGTACCGAGCTGCACAGAAGGGCCTTGGGGACGTCTGAACAAGAGGGATCTTTCTGAGGGACTGAGCACCACTTCAGCCGGTGAAGGAATCTGATCACAAGCCTCAGGCTGCCCCAATGAATAATTCCACTAATGCAACGGGAAAATGAACAGGAAAGGCAAATGTCAGTGAGATATGGCATGTGGCAATGAACAAGTTCAATTACAGTTTCACTCGCAAGAGCCAACATGCGTGTGTTTGTAATCAAGGTGCAGAAAGTGAAGCAAGCATTACAGAACAGAAATGTTACCAGTTCAACACATGCCGTTCCATTCCATACAAATAACAAACAATATTTAGACAAATTATCTTGTTTATGCATTAATTTGCCAATTCATCTCACTGTGTATATAATGTTTGGGATGATTCAGAATTCGATGCAAGTATTCCCAAGCATTGCATACAATTAAGGTTGAAATGATTAATTTAGGCATAGGAAATAGGTGAAGCTGAATGATTGTGGTTTAAATTGGAAGTAAATGTTGTGAATTCAAATAAAATATACTGGAAACCCTGACAAAACATGTCTGCTTACACATTCACAATAATGCACAGTACTATTCATGCATTGCTATCAATATAACATGCATAATCAGCCCCTGTACCGTCCTTGCACACACTGTGGTGTACAGGCTGCTGTGTGTAGAAGAACACATTGGTGACTGTCAGTGTCCTGGATATATGTGCTTTCTTACTTCAAGCTAAACACTCAAAATCCAGACAGTTGTTGGCATGTTACTGCGCTAACAGATGACCTTGAGTCTTGGATTTCTTTGGTGAGATCATGGCTGGGCGTCGACGAGATCACAATTGATGAGGGCAGGCTTTTCGGTCACCCTTCATTTCAGTTTCACATGTTGCCAGTGCGAAATGATTGACCAGTGAAGTATTTAATCTTCCGCTGGGCATCTGGAGAGCAGCATCAATCAGAACCTTGTTCAGAATTTAATAACGGTTGCGGGTGTCAGACTTATCAATCTAGCCAACCACAGTGGCACGTGGTGTGTATAATAAAAAATGGACTGGGATCTCACTGTTTCGTTTCTTAAAAAAGAGGGTTATTCTTATACACAAGAATTAAAGTGTTGCACCATAACTCAAAGGAAGTGTTTATCTGCTGGTTTCTGATTGGGCAAAAAAGCTGACAATGCATCTGTTTTTCTTTTCTTGTTAAATAAGCATTCTCTCACAGGTCTAGAACAGAGACAAAACAGAAAGACCTATATCCCTCCTGAAGTGAGATGTGAAGTTTTGCCAGGACACCGGCTCATCACTTCAAAAAAGATCAAGATCTCAGACCAAACTGTGTCCATACAGGAATACTGCATTTTATTTAAAGTGTTTGTTGAATGCAATGTTAGCCAAACCCTGCCATGGCTGACATATTTAACTAAATTATACCAGACACCAGGATTAACAAGGGAACGGGAGATTCAGGGGGGGGGGGAGCAATTCATTTAGATATAAAAATATACATATCAGTAAAGTTATAATGCAAATGTCCCTTGAGAAATCCAGTTTGGCCTAGACAAAATCAAAACTTTAACCTACCTGTGAATCACAAATTATAAATATTTACCTTATTGTGGTTTTATTTTAGTAGTAAAGAATGGCTACTGATAATAAATTAAACTACAATTGCATACAAGTTTGTAATTTACGATTTGCAGATCAAGCTGGAAGAAAAGACAACGTCCGCCTCCTTCAGGGATCTGCGCTGCAGAATTGTCAAACCCCTGCAGCTATAACTCTTTAATCAATCTAATATAGAGAGTCGTCAAACCTAGAAAACAGGGAATTACATATTGCCATTCAATCTCACCTGGTTTTACTCATCATAAAATCTCTTTAGCTCCACTATGCATGTTCTGATTGGGCGTGCCAGAAAATACTTGATGTTTATAAAGATTACAGAGCCATGCATGAGTCTCTCAGCAGTGATTCTGCTCTGAATTTATTTCAGAAACAGGCACATTTTTATATATATATATATATAGACTGTGCTCCAGTATGTTTATTTTTATTTCAGTAACATGTGATTTGTGTTCTCCAAACATATTGTAATGTACTGCTCTCAAATACTATTACTTTATTTTTTATCGTAATTTTTGTATTGTTAATTCTGTGATTTTATGCAATTAATACATTAATAATAAGTAGCACAAATTGCATTTTGGATTAGATAGTATTTCATATTTTGTCAATATTATTTTTAAAGACAGATGTGATGTACTGAGGTGAAAACAAAATGGTCTAATATTTCCGATTCTGTATTGAGGCACGATGTCAAAGTTTTATGTCAGGTTATAAAAAACATCTCTTACAGCAGGTGTAAATTGTATGTGCAAATAATGTGCTGAAAATGTAACTAATTTGCATATATATGAAGAATGCTCAGTTTAGTAAGAGGTTTTTGACAGAGGACTGAAATGAAATCCTGAATACAAAACACTGCAAGTTGTGAAATAAGAAAAAATCACTTCTTTGTAAACACAACAACAACACACTACACAACAACGGCACCAAATGCATTTCAAGAGGATTATTCACGCGACATCTTACATGAAGGGTGATGGAAATAAAGTGTTATAAATTGCACTTGAGATATAAATGGTGTGTTGCTTTTTCAAACAATTAAGAAAATGAGGGCACTAATTACATGCGGCAGAGAGATTATACTCTGATTACTTCTCATAATTAAATCCATTTTGAATGTGTATTAAATTCCACCTTCTATAGTAAATCATATAATTTTTACTCAGTAAATAATAATAAAATCATATTTGTACATCTGTTCTATAACCACATATATCTATATAACCAAATACATCAGGACTGTTATTAAAATGAGAAACTGAGCTTTTCACCTCTATATGAAATATCACATAAAATTAAAACATTTCCGTTCTGTTGATACAAATAAAACACAAAATCATCCTGTTGTTAAATTATATAATTTATTCAATGTACATCACATATTTAACATAATTTATATTGACACCTCATAAATAAATAGAGATTTCTGTAGCTGTCTCTCACATAACTAAAAAGCTACTTCTATTGGCACACTGGAAAACAAATCTATTGCATTTGATCTGTCACAGACAAAAATATACATTGTCATTTACAAACATTTGTCACAAATACTTGCCTGTCTAGCAACAGGGCTGACGATGATTTTTGGCTACTATACGAGCGAATGGTCCCGAAACTGTTTAAATTTGAGCTTTGAAATGTGTGAACTTGTAACAATACCTGTAATTATGCAAATCACTTCAAATGCAATGTATCCAGCTTCCCTCTGATTACAGATGGTTGACCATGAGGAGACTTACATTCACATTAGTTTAGAACGACACTGTCTGATACGACTCACTAATACTTTGCATAGTATCAGATCAGGCCCCCAAATGAACATAATTAAGGCGCTTAATCAGTTGTGTACAATACACTCTATTTACAAATACATATGTATGGAAATTGATAAATTAACAGATGCCCTCCAGAAGAACAGAGACACACGGAACACACAATAGTCTAGAACCAAGCCTTGTGATCATTTTGTGAGATTGTGTTACTTGACTATTATTTGTGCATACACATGTATATACACATTCACACTCACACAATGTATGGCAGATGGACAGTTGGAGCCCCATTCCTAGTCATACCTCAGCAAAAGGCTCAATTCCATATAATTGTAATATAATTTCAGTTTCATTCCAATGCTACATCTAAAGTATAGGAAGCGAAACCTCCCTATTGACGGCTGATTTATGGAGCTTTATAGCTGTCAGAGCTGCACACATATGGGTTCCTAAAGCAAATTCTTTTTTGGGTAAAAACTGATATCTTTTGGCACAATTTACATATCAGACATTATTCCATTATCCTACCAGTGTGGTGCCTGTAGTTTTCATATTTTTGATATTTTACAATAAATTATTATTATGTCTGAATATATGTTCTGAGTTTGCAATTATGTTGGTCTGGTCTTCTGCTTCTTCCTAATTAAGTATATATTATAATAATAACTGCTTACAAAAGGTGAAAAAATTGACAATTAAAACTAGGTAAATATTTTGAAAAGCTGAACTGAGATACAGCCACTTACTAAAAGAAAAAAACATTAAAATACAATTTGCAAGGAAAAGGGAGACCATACTGTATATATTTTGTCTGCTAATCTGTTTCTCAGCTAATACTGTAGTAATATCTGGGGTGCAGTGCTTTACACTTGTGTGTATCGTAGTAAAACTGAATTTAAACACATTATTGCTCCAGTTGTGTAGTTCCAGTTTCTCATCAGCAGAATCTTTAACACACGACAAAGATCAAATAAAACATGAGTACATACCTATCGAATGTTACGGTATCCAGCCATGGATATCTTATCCTTCTGGATTAATATTGCACTAGTTTTCATCTCACAACAAATCCCTCCAGTGTACTTGAATGAACGGTGTGGTTCACATTATTACGTCTACTACTCAAGCCTCCAGTGTCTAAATTTGTTTACAAATGCCTTTATATAGCAGCAATTAAATAAGAAAGTCCAGAAACATATATATATATATATATATATATACATATATATTTATTGGTGACACTGCTGTTCACTGTACTGATACTCATGGGTCTTCCTTCACTGTCCATTAGGGATTGGCTGGACCCCCGAGCCGGCGTTAGTCATTCTCGTTATTGGAGGTGTCTGGGCTCGTGTCGTCGTCGCTCAGCGCCTCTCTGTTGGTGAACGTCCCCGCCATTGTGGTGCTGAGCCTGGGCTTCACGGGCACCATCTCCGACAGTACAATGTTGTCATTGTTCACCAGCGTGGTCTTGTCCATGTTCTCCTTACTGTGCCTCGCCAGCACGGCCTCCAGGAAGTCATATTTGGGCGAGAGGGTGCCGCTCTCGAAGAGGTACTTCATCAGATAGGAGAAGGCCACGTTCCCCAGGAAGGACGAGAGCATGGACATTGTCTTGAAAGGGAATTTCTGCACGATGATGTACTCTACCGCCCCCGTCAGCGGGTGCTCCTTCTTCACTTCATGCCAGCCCGGGTAATAGATGAATGGAGGCAGTTTGAGGTACGGTTCGCCCCCGCCAATCCTGAGGACCAGGCCGAAGATGTACCCCGCCACCGAGCCGTAGGTGTTGGTGCCCTTGACGAACAGCACGCTGATGAGCTGCGGGAAGATGATGACGTAGACCAGGTCTGAGCTCAGGTACCACAGGCCGTACACGGTGCCCGTCAGCAGAGCCATGGCCGTGGCCAATGCACCGAACACGAAGATGCTGATCCTCATGACCCACACGATCTCCCTGTCGGAGGCCTGCAGCACACAAGCACAGGGAAGACAAGTTCAGGCATTTCATTGGACAGCCACACAAATTAAGCCTAGATTGCTTCTAATCATATTCATTCAATTGTGTGAGGTGGTTAAAGTTTCGGTTTGGTCCTAGTCTTAGTTTTAGTTGTAGGACTCTATTTTAATAATACTTGTGTGGTGCAGGAAGACGTCTTTAAGAGGTCCCTCACAAACCTGATTATTTGTTACACTTATGTGATGAATAAGAAACAGGGGTATAGCGCAGTGTCAATATATCATTTTCAGTGCTTTCTTGTATTACACAGGGATGGCTCACACAGGACTGCTGTCAGTCAGCTAGGGACCGGCTCTTACCGTTTGGCGGAAAGCGAGCTGGTAGATGTTCCGGGCGAACATGGAGCTGGCCGACAGGATGGAGGAGTCCGCAGATGACATCACTGCGGCCGACACCGCCCCCAGACCAAAGAAGGAGATGTAGGGCGGACACAAGTGCTGCAGCACTATGGGCAGTATCATGTCCGATTCCTCTTTCTGCATGGGCTGGACCTCCCCGTAGGAGGTCTGGTTCCAGTCTGCATCGACAGAGGATCAATCAAGAATCAAAGGAATCAGTCTGAGGGACTCTGAGGGCTCAACCTGGGAGATCCTCCGCTTGGGGTTTGAGCTCAGTGATCCTGACAGCGCTGTTCTCGGTCTGGACTGTGTCATATCTGACAGCGAACAAAGATTTCTAAAACATCAGCATGCAATTGTCCAAGGATTATTGGGGATGGGTGGGCTGAGTTTCCTTAGTTGTTGCTCAACAGCACCCCCTGTAGCTAACCTGGCACCTGTGACCCTGCGGGGATTCATCAGCTCTCCACGTGTTGCTTTACATCTGCTGTTTATGCCAAGGACTCGCCGTGTGAGACGAAACGGAAAGCTTGGCAGCGCTTGTGTCAGCCAAGGGAGCAATGGTGAACAGAGCTGATTAACATGTGCAGAGTCCAAATTGGAAGGGTATTAAAGAAACAAAAATGTATAAAGGAATAAAATTGGAGTTAAATTAGTGTAATCTATCTTTCTGTTTCTTCTTTTAACTTCAAATTCACATTTATTGTAACAAGTTGGCGCATTGATGCAAACATCTATAGACCAGCCAAATTAATTAAATTGCTTCAGATGTAATATTTACTGAATTCATATTGGTTTAGTAATGGATGATACCAACCATCTGGCGTTGTTTATTTGCCCGTATCTGCAATATTTCAAATTCTAGCGGAGAACGGCTATTCCTTGAGATACAACAGCTGGGAGCAAACCTCACGAGTTTCCCCGATCTGAGGTGTGAATTCAAAAAGCATGTGTGGCTTACGACTCTGGTGCCAGCAAGCACTTGTAGGCATTTAGACACACTTCTACAACAGTTATCCCTACTAATAAATGAGGTCCGTGTTTACCTGTTGAAGCCCCTATTGCCCCTATCAGGACCGATGGCACCGCCATGACTAGGCAGCCAAACGCAGCGAGGAAGGAGAGGACTTGGGCGTAAGTAGCTGAAGAAGCAGAAAGAACCCGTTGAAAATACACCTGCCAGGGAATCCCCCCTAACATCTAGAAAGAAAACACCATCATAAATACAGACACTGCTGAGGACACCAAACCCCTCCCTGCCCTTGACCTCGAAGGCTTGCTAAAGCTCTGGCTCTCATGCCAATGGGTCTCTATGCAAAATGCTTCTGCTTTTCATTCCACCTGCATGCCTAATTAGTTAATTGATCTAGTTATTCACTGAGCTTCACCATTAGGCCCCTATTCCTAGCTGTACTGGTTGTAAAGAGACATATTAAGCAGCTGAATTGTGGCTTGGATTGGTATTTGTATTTGGAGAACAGTGCACTGCTGTACTTATTTTTACTTTCACCTCTGTGTACCGAAAGATAAGGCCTGTGACACATCTTGTATGTTTCATGTGTCATGTTTACACATATTTGTTCTGATTCACCTACCAGTAGAAAGAAGTTATCCATCCAATTCCAGACATCGGACGACTCGATGGACCCCAGCCAGGGCTCCTGGTAGACATTCTTCACGGCCGTGACCCCGATGTCAGACACAGCTGGGTTTGACATGGCGAAAGGCACACTGACCCACTGAAAACAATGAGGATTACAGAAAGAGACTCCTGACAATTGTTTTGAACTGTGAACTGAGCGCAAACTCAACACAGCAATCTTCACATAGACATGTCAGTTGTTTTCCAGCCTCTATTTCAACGAATTTCTGTTATCAATAAATGCAACATTTTGAGGCATTAACATGTGTCCAATATACATTTACTTCAGCTCTCACCCAAGCAGCAGACCTTTTGTATAAAAAGAGATTATCATCTAATCAAAGAATAATTATTAAAATGGCAAATCCACACTAACTGATTTTGGCAATATTTGGGTTGAATTTGTACTTCTGATTATAGCTCCTCTTTCCAAATGGGTATAAAGATGCGCTGGTTTAATTGGGAGGAGCAGATTAATTGGAGAGATGACAAATTGATGCGTGAGACACTATTGGCCTCTGAGGAATGCACAAGCAAAATGAAGACAAAGCCACTGAGGAACCGCCAGCTCTCTGGGTCTGCTAAGCTTTCACTTCCATTGAAGCTTGTGCTGGCGTTTCACAAAAACAGCAAGACTCGTTGCTGCTCATTGGTCAGTCTCTGATGCGACCCGTGTGATTAGATGTTATGGATGTAGGCCTGTGTGTCATGTATGTGACTATACTGTCCAACATTGAAAAGAAGAAGAGGAAGAAGAAAAAGAAGAAGAGGTCTAATGAAGAAGAAGTCAACGTTTGCTCTGCTTTTGAAAACTCACCAGTCCCAAGAAGATACAGAAGAGCTGCACCACGTCGGTGTAGGCCACGGAGTAGAGCCCCCCCACCAGCGTGTAGAAGATGGCTATGAGCGCGGAGATGACGACGGACATGTTGATGTTGATATCCACGATGACGCTCAGAGTTGCACCTGTGGGCGGAGGCAGACAGGGGGCGCTTTACTAATGTAGGAGCCGAACTGGAAATTTATGTATTTAATATTGGAAGAGACGGACGGCTTGTAATTAGCATAAGTTTTGATTAAAAAATGTGGTTGTTGTCTTTATTTTGAGTTGCTTTAGTTTTCGCCTCAATTGTGCACTGTGCTCCTGACGTCAGTTCAACTCTATTCCCCAGTGTCCTTATTATGCCCTTGAGCGCTGGACGGATGACGTAGAGAGGATGGATGACGTTTTAACATTATTTTGTTTCTGTTATGTATCACTTTTATTGTTATTTTCTGTTCTCGTGTTGAGTTACTTTAGTAAATACATAGGGAACCAGGAGGCTTATCAATTAAAT